>NW_010260163.1:0-12681 GCF_000690775.1 Eurypyga helias
CCGGAGTTAAACCACAACAGTGTGGCAAGACAGCTAGGAACCAGTGCTTTTATGAGCTTTAGAAATCACATGCAGTGAGATACTTCAATACAGCCTCAATGAAAAACAGTATTTGCCAGAAAGTATTCCGGAACGGTGTATTTCAGCAAGTATACGCCTCCCGACGCGCTGCTTCAGGTGAACTAGGCACCAATGACTGCTAAAAGCCCCACAAAAATGCATTTCTATAAATAGACCCTGAGCAATATCCCAAAGTATCGGTCGGAACAGTTCGAGATAATGAATTCCACACCAAATTACTGCCCCCTCCCGGCCTGTCACTTAGTTGGTAAATTGTCACATATTTGAGGAGGATGCCGTAGCATGGGATAACCGCGCTGAAATGAGGCTTGGCGAGGGGTTACGGCAGCTGCAGAATCTGTTTGTTGGACTGAGCATGAGATCCAAGTCTTCCGAAAGATGCTTTAATATGCCAAGACAAATACTACAGGGGTAAAGCTTGGAACAAATGAGCCACAAAGGGCAAATTCTGCTGGATAAGTTAGCCTGGTAACAGCATGCCACTGCTGTCACAGCTGGAAATGGCAATCTGAAGGGTAGGAGTGACAGCCAAAGCAAGCCAGGACAGGGTAGCCAGAGAAACGGAGACAGGAGGCCAAGCGTTGGCAGCACTGTCTGCAGAGACAGCAGGGAGACAGGCATACTACATTTTGTTCAGGGATGTGGACTCTGCTTTCAAGCCTGATAATGAGGTGAACCAGAAAAGCATCAACTAGATGAGTCTGTACCTTGAAATCTGGCACGGAAACCATTTTAAACGAATTCAATGAAACCTTGCCTTTGACATCTACTGCTGAGACAAGATACCTTTCTTTACAGCGTTTTTGACCCAGGCTCTGAACTACAGTGGTACCGTATCATGAGCAGTAACAAAGTATTCCCAATTCACAAACGGCGACTGCTCACGAAAGGTAACTTGCCACGAGCTACATACAGATTAACATTATACCTCTCACAGCTTAACAAATATAATTAGATGTAGCTGGGATATTTTTCCCTTTCATATTAGGAAGTGATAACTCTTTGGAATTCTAAAGATAGATAGAACAAACTCTGAGCCACTCTCTAGGACACAGAGAACTCAGGCTCACATCCTTGAGCCAACCTGAAAGCACAGCAACTAGAACCTGCCTCAAGTTCTAGACACGTGCCCTTTTTCTCCTGAAGTTTGTTATTCCCTCAGAAAGGAAAGAAGGCAGTTTAACAAAGAAACTACTTCCCACGTAACTCGTTTCCACATTTTGTTGTCATGTGTTTGAAACTGGAACCTGTATAACTAGAGGGATGTTTATGTAAAAGGTTTGTTGTAAGAAAGAGGAACCCTTTCCATTTAGGATTAATCAAAGACTATTTACTACAAAAGTCATGACAGTGTAAGATAGCCAAGCAGTAGCAGCATGCACTCCCTAACCTTTGGGAAGGAAAGCTTGTCAGAACACTTTAAAATGTACAAGCAAGGAGACACAACAACAAATTATAGAAAAAGGTACCCATTTATTCAAGGTATGACAAGGATATTTACAGTATTCATTTTCTCAGAACAAGATCCATCCTTACGATTTTTAAAGCAGCAATTAAAAGTTACAACTAAAAGGGGAAACGTTCCAAGCATGTTTCTGTTAAAGGTATTTTTACAACGACAGAAACACTTTAAGGCTAAGTTGTTTTGACCTTTGCTGCCAGCCACATTTATCTTGGCAAAACTGCCCCAAAGACAACATTACCTTGAAGGATAAAGACTACTCTAAATTCAACATACAATTGTGTTCCCTCAGACGCTTTTCACGACAGTTCACGTCTGACAAAAACTGACTTTTGATTCAAAACAGTGAATTAAATAACAGATGAACTGCTTACATCCCAACATTTCAGAGGGCTAAAAGACTGTATACAGCAACACGTCGTCACCTCCGAAAGATGATCAGATTTCTTGCTGATGAAGGTGCTTCAGCTTACTGAGCCATCTGCTTTCAGTCAGAGCTCCGTAGCCACGTGGTGCGATCCACCTTCCCCATCATGTTACTTTTCCAAGGACAAGAATAAAAACCTTCAGATAGCCAACTTCTAAAGTAAATAACAAACACTGTCTGCTCTGAAAAAGGACTTGGTTCCCACGGTACAGACTAGCGCGCTACCAAAACAAATGAGACGAGTTCACTAATCTGCTGTAGTGTTGTTCTCCAGTCACTATAACACACAACAGATCTATGGGAGCAGTTAAAATTGGTTCATCTCCTGAGGTAGAAGCCACAACTCATGCTTAGTCCTATTTGTAAACCACAACAAACAGAGCCATTCTTTGTCATTTAGAAAATAACCCCACTGACTTTGCAGATGCTATTCAATGTAAATATAATGGCTTTTTTTTTTCCCCCATTGTCTCATTTTGTGCCTGCTTGAGAAGGAAGCAAATTAAGTGTTGGGAAGAGTAGATTGTGGCTATTTATACAGTTGTAATGAAAATAAAACGTGTCTTATACAAATGAGCTTTGTAGCAATTTCCAAAAGGGTTGGTATATGAGGATTCTTCTTAAAAGTTATTTTTGAAAACACCAATTTTAACTGCATAAAGAAAAAAAACCCCATCAAAACCACTAAACAGTCATTAGACAAAGCTTTAAGACTACACAGCTACTTGAAATACTACCATTGCATTTCAGTAACCTTTATTAGGATTACATTTCAGGGACAAGAAAGTTAAGAACAACAGAAACCCCTGAAGCCCCCACAAATACAAATTTACTAAACCATCATGTTTGGTTAGGTGAGGACACTCTGCAACTCTATTGAAAGTGCACAATGTTTAACATTCCCAGAGAAGCAGAAATGTTACCCTTGGGTTAATAGGGGATGTTGATTCCAGGTTAGCTAAGAATCTCTGAACAGCAAGGTTGTTGCTGTGACTGACAGAAGTTTTGAGTTACATGGAGATAACCCAAGCAGCATGTTACCAGACATGTGATGGAGGTTGGCACATGATCTTTAGTTAGCCCCATTAGTTCAGTTTTCTCCCCAAAGACTCACGTACACAGAATTTGAAGTTTTCATTTTATTACTGTAAAAAATAAAAGTAAATTTGCAGTTCCAGAGTAAACCAAGAAACCTTAGCTTCAAACTACTTAAAAAACAAGGGTTCAAATTTCAATAAGATACATTTCACAGGGTTCACGTCAGCACCTTAAGCAAATGCATTTTTCTGTGAACTAGGCATATTTCAGAGTTTTCATGTTAGTGACAAGGGGCTACATTCCCACCCAGATGCATGTGTAACATGACTCAGGGAGAAAAAACTGGAAGGAGTGCGAGTCAGGTTTCCAGAGTTCCCTGTTGAGCTCTACATGTTCAGAACCAACACTGGAGAATGAAGTTATCAAAGATTGACCTTTTGCATATTCCAAAAGGGAAGGCAAATACAATCACCTTACATTTGGCTTTGAAACATTAAGATAAATGTTTTATTTCAGCCACATATTTACAAAAATGTTTACAACAGAACCGTGTAGGGTTTCCTTTTTTTGTCATAATACACTTAAAGATGAATAGTCATCTTAACCTTCACACAAAGACGCAGCTCTTGTAACACAAGAAGTTTTCTGTTTGGTATTTTGCACTCTGAGGATAGCAAGCAGAGGGTCAGATAAGTTTGGGTCACCCTTAAAAAAAAAAAATGCAAGCCTGTTTGCTCTACTGCACCTTCAAAATAAGGAGGTAAAGTACAGGCTCTGCTAATTCCACAAGGGTTCATTGCCTCTAGCATGTTTTCCAAAGCCAACAAAGTCTTGAACAGTTGTAACATGGGTTGTTCCATGACTTTCACCTCTTCAGTTTACATCCTGAACTCTGGAGTTACTTTCCTAGAGCTTCTTTTCTAATGTATATTGTTGACTATACACATTAAATTAAACTGTTATGTAAAGAATGTAACAAGCTTTTCCTTTGTACACAACTTAATCTTTGTGCTGAGTATTCTTCAAAAGGGTTTTATAAATAATACAGTAAGTTTAGAATCAGTCTTCTGCCCTCTTGTCATTATACCATGTTGTTGCTTTCTCCAACTTTATCTACAAGCTGTGGGAAAGGAGACAAAAAAGGTTTTAACCTGCGTGACATTTATGTGCAGTGAAGTTACTCAAATATTACTTGCTACTTGCACAGTTAGTAGGCGACTGAAAATGAAAGTAGTACTCACCAAGGTCTCATGATTTAAGTTTGTGAAAATTAAAAATCTCACATTGCAACTGTGTTTCTGCATGACATGTTTTTCCCATACAGACATTAACAGTGCAACATGAAGGTGCAACAGAATGAAAAAGGAAATAGAAGAATGCAGATAACACTGCTAGCTTAATGAGTAAAACAAAATGATACAGGATCAGCCACACATGCATTAGTAGACCAAGTAAGACATTTCAACTGACCATTACTGTGGATTCTCTTCTGAGCCTACGTAGGCTTTGAATAAAACATTAACAATTATCTTTTTAAAAGAAGATTTAACCCCGTTATGATCAAATTAAATATGACTAAGCAAGATCAATTGACAAGCAAATCATTCAATTGATCAGGAATTATGAGCCAGAACTTGGCCTAATTGCAAGATTGGAACAGATGACCTTGAATGTGATTTTTTTTTTTAAAAAAAGATACTGTATACATCTAGAGTTTTACCCTCTATTAATTTTGTAGTAGCAGCTATTAAAACTGTTGCTTTCAAAACTAGGGTTAGAAACATTTGTGTTAAAACACATAGAAAAATTAGCACAGTAAAAGTAGTTGACTGAAACTCTAGGTTACCATCTTTCTGGCACCTGTTAACTGTCTTCAAATACCTGGCTATTTGATTAAGAAAATGGAAGACTGCACTTAAAAATACAAATCTCAGTGAATAGAAGGACATAGCCTGGTGCAGTGGACTTCAATATATTTGATGAATGATTATGCATCATGAGAGTTTCTGGATTCACCACACAAGCTGCAACTTCACACTGAACTAAACTTCTACAGGCCCCTTCTCAAATATATCCAAATACTACACAAAGAACAGTGTCCTCCTCATCGTACAGACAGCAGAGACAGAACCGTGGCATCATTCACCTATCTAGTCCCCTAGGGCCAACAGTGAGGCAGGAAGCAGAACCGCAGCGTTCCGAGCCGCAAGCCAGGGCTCTTCCCACTTCACAAGGTGTAAGCAGGGGCAGCTTCTGCAAAGGATCCTTTTGTTCCTTTTACATCTACAAGTCTCTCACTGGGAACGAAGGCGACCTGTACAGTGCAAGAACTATACAGGGCTACACTCAAAGTCACTGCTCTGAAGTGGTATTTGCTTTCTTTCTAATGCATTTCGACTACAGCTATAACCACAGAATAAAAAAAAACCAGTACAAGCCTAGAATCTTGCATGAAGTACCAAACACTTACCGAGCTTATACCGGGTAAATTCAAGAGATAGCCGAGAACTGGAACTCTTCTAATAAAGCCAACCACCACAGGAAAGAACCCCCTTTAGGCAAGAGATCAGAAGAGTATCTTAGTTTTATAATTAAACTATTCTCATATTGCTATAAAATGAAGAAATAGGAGGTAGTTTTTAAACCAAGTTTACATGAAATCTTGTACCTTGTTAGCAGCACATTAATTTTGCCAAACATGAACATAGACTTAGCACAGAAAGGAGAAAACCAGGAAAGAAAACCTTATTGTTAAATGGCCTTGGTTTTCTCTGTAGCTGGCAACACTGTCAGCTCTTCAAAAAAGCACCAATGAAAGAAAGAATACCCAACTTCATCAACAGAACTGACACTCCCAATTAATTTCTCAAAATTACCATACATATGAGAAAATATATTGAGTATTGCAAGAATCTAAAACCAGCAGAAGTTAATTCTGAGTAATTCCCTTTAAAACTATGTACGGTTCTTATTACATTAACTAAAGAAAGTTAACATGACAGTTATTGTGCTGGTTTTAGTTGGGACACAGTTAATTTTCTTTACAGTAGTTAATATAAGGCTATGTTTTGGATGTGTGCTGAGAAGACTGCTGAAGGACTTTTCCAGTTTCTCATACTGGCCCTGTGTTCCCAGCTTCTTCTATACAACAGCCTGGGAGGGGGCACAGCCAGGACAGCTGACCCAAACTGACCGCAGGGACAGTTCATGCCGTAAGACGTCATGCTCAGTACATAAGTTGGAGAGTGGGCTGGGGGTCTCAGTCTCTCTCTCTCACTCTGGGTCTGTCTCTCCAGCTCTGGCTCTCGCTACGCCACTTGGGAACTGGCTGGGCTGTCATTGGCAAGTGGCAAGCAGTTGTGTCATTTGTTTTATTTTCCATTACATGTTATTATTAGTAGTATTATTTTCACTACACATTATTAGCATCGCTATTAATTTATACCCAATTCTTAAATTGTTTTTGTCTCAGCCCACAAGTTTCCTTGCCTTTTCCTCCCGTCCTCCTCCTCCACTGGGGGAGGGGGAGGTGAGGAACAGCTTTGCAGTGCTTAGCTGTTGGCTGGGGTTAAGCCACCACAGTTGTTACAAACCTAAGATGTTCATAACCAAATATTTTGTTAAAGAACAAACTCCCCACCAAAGACATATAAAGTATGTAAGTTGCCTTTTTCAGGAGTCAGTATTTAAACTTTGCACTGCTAACAATGCCGGCTCCCAGAAACTTTGAAGCTTCACAATCTTTGGTTAGACATAAACATTACCAAAGTCAGTTTGGTATATGCCTCACACATGAGCAGATTAGAGTCTCAGAGAAATACATACCAACTTTCCACCTCTTGCAAGTGTAAATTAACAGCTTCATATAAAAGCTGTCAACAGCAAACAGGCAGAGGATGCCACTTTGTCAGCTGTAACGCGGCAGCACTAAATGAACACATTTATTCCTAGACACGCCAATACAAAAAGGTACTTCTTAATGAGTCTTACCTGAATAATAGGAAGAACCCATAAATTTCAAAGACCATTCCTATTAAAGGCCAACCAATGAGAACTATGAGCACACCACCCAGGAAAAAGCCCGTTGCTTTCATTTTGTGCTTTTGAAAGAAGAATCTAAATGTTCTTTCTAAACCGATAACAAAAGACAAGCCAGCCACAAATAAAACCTAGAAAAGACAAAAACAACCAAAGAAAGAAAATAACGAATTATGTTCTTTAAATTTGATTGCATTTCTTGTGTAACTTCTTTTAATATCAGAAGACAGACTGTGAGAAGCAATTCACTAGTGATTTTCTTTTGTAAGGTCCATGTTAAAGCATCTGTAGCTAGCATTGAACACTCAGCAGCTGGGACAGGAGTTAAGAGTCTATCTTTGTGGTCTCTGACAAACACAGTCGTGTCCAAAGACACAGTGACAACAGTTATCTGTCCTGTAACATAAGTCCAACCATTATAGAACCACAGAATTATCCACAAGCAGTGCTAACTGCTCAGTACCACTGACAGCAAAGGTTCCTAAAATCTGAGAACAGAGATGTTACAAAAGCACCTCTGTTCTGTGGCATGGATGTCTTCCATAGCTTGACCTGATCTACTGAATGGTGCAAAGCCAAGAAAGGCAAACAGCTGAAGAGCAGTATCAGTTACCTTTTCTTTAACTCGTGCAGTCTTTCTACCATTTACTAGTCCCAGGATAGACTGAATGCTGTAACACCAGTCCCAATTAGTTAGAACTGCTTCTAGTGTCCCTTATCAACAGAACTTGTAACTGTTTCAGCCTGTAAGCACACATGGGAGCAACGTTTTTGCTGAAAAGGAGATTTTACCCAAGTTTATAGATAAATTTTAAAGTTTTGGATATTATTTAACAAACCAATTTCTTACTGCCTTTTCCTCTTTCTGCTATCACTTTTTTTTTTTTACTCTCTGTAAGGATACAGTACCTTTTTTTGCATTATCTTTGGTTACCACATAGCCTGTCGTTGTCTCTTCCTACCTATGTTTTCATCATTTTCCCTAAACAAGATCTCGAATTTCCACCTTACGTTAGGAAAAGAAAAAAATAAGCACGATTTTAATTTTTACTCTTCCACTACACACTGATTGCTCAGAACAATGCTTCAACTAACACATACAAATTCAAACATACCTTTATAAATTTTCCTGCAGTGAATTTCAGTATTTGATTCTGCTGCCAGAGAATTAAACTGATCAGTTTTGATCACGGGCTCTTAGGCATCAGCAAGAGAGGGTGTGAACCTCTACCAGGCTGTGCTCTTGGCTGACTGGCAAAGCTGAGAACAGCAGAGGCACTGAGACTATCACATTCAGAAAACACCCTGTCGTTTTAGATTAGCTTCGGATTGGAAATTTTGTGCACCAGAGTTAGGATTTATTTTCAATCCTGCTTTAAGTGAAAAAAACTTTGATTCAGTAAAAACTAAAGCTATTAAAACTCTCTACTATGGAAGGGTGATTGGCTCTTCTAAACGCAGGAGATCAAAATTCATACTGCTTTCTTTCCTCATAAAGAGGAGGAAGGCTACGCTTGCTGGCATGTACAGAACACATCACCATCTTTATCCAAATAAATAATTAAATTGAGCAGTTATCTTACAAGATCACAAAAAAGAAAGTGTTAGCAATGACAGCCAATCTAAAAATCTTACTCTAAAAATCTGACCAACATACCACAGGCCTGACCTGGAGGTACAATACTGAGATTGATGTGAGCTGCTCTAACCTTAATCAGGACAAATGATTCACTCATATCACTGAGCATAACTCTTCTTTTACAGCAGATTGTCACAATACTTTTTGTGATCCAGTTTATACTGATAATATGCTGTTCTGAGTTTATTTTTCATAGATCATATCCTTAATTCTAAGCCGTGCAGAATCTAAGACTAAACAGCAGGCACTTACGTTTCCAATAGCCAGAAGAGCTTTGTCAAAGAAGAGTATCATTCCAAAGAAAAGGAAGAACACTCCAAAGCCTGTTAGTCCCATTCCAATCTCTGAAAAAGAAACAAATTTAGGCATGTAACAAAACTCAGAATGTCCAATCTACAGATAATTAAAATTTATAGACAAACTCATCCTATTTTATGACCACCTAAAAACTTTCCTGAGTGCACAAACATAGTAAGTCCTGTAGACGCCAATTTTGTCAATAACCGACAGATCTTTGGAAGCTGCTTATTAAAAGAGTACCTATTTGGAACTACATCCTGAAATTGAATGCAAAAAGGCATGCATCTCTACATATGGCAAAGACATCCTTTTTGATTTTCTCCTAGTGTGGAGGAAGAGATTGTTTTAAGAAGAGATAATGAAACTTCATTTTCCATTTGCAACTCTGATCCCACTATGTTTACCGCAGTAACGTAAGGACCCCGGTCCTTCCCTTCCTCCTGAGATCTCACATTCCAGCTCCCATACGGCCAGCCCTACTTCCCCAACTTCTGGATTAAATGCAATGCAGATTAATGCGGAAGGCTTGACACGTTACAAGTTGCGTATGTGCTGGCAGCTATTAAACACTAGCTCAGGTGCCCAGCCAGCTGCCAGTTTTCACAGAATGGTAGATACTAAACACCTTTACGTTCTGCCTGTCTGCAAGGGCTGCTTAAGTAGTACTGGGAAGGCAAGAGTGGAATGGAAGGTTTGTCTGAGAAACTGAGGTAGAAACATCAAGCTATGATTAAAGCTACCACTTGACAATAGCCGCTACGGTATCTTAAAGGCCACACTTAGAAATACACTCTTCTTTTAAAACTAAACCTCTGAAGCCTTCCCTTGTCAGTCTGTGTGACAGTCTAGGAGAGAAATAACAGGAACAGCAACACGGCTGTAAAGTAAACCTTGCATTTATCCACGCACTCACACTTATATTATCACTATCCCTGTGACCAGAGAATTTAGAAGCCTGCAGGATACATAAAAACCTGCTAGTAAAAGCAGCCATAATCCTGTGGCAGGCTGGCAGCCCAGCATGTGTCTGTGTGTATATATGTGTATCTATATATATGTGCACACACATACTGAAGATCCCAGTAGCCTGAAACAGCCAACCAACCACACCCACGCTGTCACAGCCTTCACTGCTACTGCGTGCCAGATCTACCCAAATGTCTTTTAGCTGCACCTTTGACTGAGATGTAGATCTAGTTGATAGTTTACTGTTACCTGAAGAGCTCAGGAGTAAAGAAGCATCATTCTGCCTATTTCAGAACTTCCATCTAGTTACTGCAAAAGGAATTCAAATCAGCTCAGAGCAAAGGGTTTGTTACAGCAACATTCAACTTCCCTAACTTCTGAACGGGCTCATCTTTCAGCAAGGCTGCAGACCACATGGCCTGATGCTTCAAACTTCTGCTACGAGCATTTTAACCACCCAGAATTAAAACTACTAAGTAACCTGCTACAACTGATTTACTGCAGACATTCTCAATACTAGTTTACAATGAAAAAATAGAATAGCAAATCGTGTTTTCAATGAATCTGCTGACTGAAGGCAACACAACAACTGATATCTGCCCTTTTCTCTAGTACTCTTTACTTTAGAAGAGCAGAAACAATCTGTATTCTGGAGGGAAAACACTTGGAGGCAGGACTCCAAAGGAATTGCCAGCTGCCAAGACGACAAATATGCAGTCATGGGAATCATGTATTTACTCCTCCTGCAGACAGCACAAAGTAGGGATCTAGCAAGGAGGCGGAGGCCAACTCCCAATATCTGCTGCAATTACTACTCTGACAACACTTAGGTATTCACTTGAAACATGTTTGTAACCGCCTACTGCTGCAACAGATTCCAATTCACCTTAGAAGTCAACTGTATCTTCTGGTTAGTGGCAGGAAAAGAAAAAGGAACACCATTCTTATCATCTCAAAATTACTGATGAAAGATGATGAGTAGTTCAGGACTATTCTCTATTGCCAGTATCTCAGGAGAAGGTATTACTGACTTGATGCCTATCTGAATTTGGAAATAGAGCATTCATAGAGAAAGAAAAAACCATGCTGTCATTTTGTACATAATCTTTGCAAAAAATGAACTGGTAATTTTTAGAGGGTGTTCAAATGCTTTCTTCTGCAACAGAAAAGCCTTTCCATATTACTTCAACACAACACTTCAGTGCCTGGAAATGCAGAAACACTGGCCCTGTGATATTTATCCTGGTTTTTTTTTAAAAAAGTGATTATGATTTACTGAGAGGAGGGAGCAATACTTTCTCAGTGCTCCTGCAGGAATCCTGTAAGCTGTGCTAGAACACTGCAGCACTGTATCAAAACAATTCAGTAAGTATTAAGACTTACGATTAAAGTAGGCTGCTTGTGAAAGTTCAGGGAAGACCATGCACATCCTCCATCCTTTGTGTACAAAGTAAGAATGGAATAGTGTACAATAAACTCTCAGACAAAAATTCATGCACTTCATAGGTTATGAAAAGTTTTGATTTTTAATTAGCAGCATTATTTTGCTAGTAGCATTTTTTTTAGGATTGAAAAGTTAATTTCTTTGGGAAAAACTAAATGCATTCTTTTGCAATTGCTGGCGATTTGTAACACCATTCAGTGACTTGTTTCAGAAACGTTCTAGACTACAGCTGCAAATTTAACCTGCCAAACATCAACTAATGCAGTGGCCCTCTCCAGGTATTTATCATGCTACTCCACCAGTGACTCTATGGCTAACTGTATTTTTCCAAATACAGCAAGTTCAAAAATATCTGATGAATTATCTTTAGAATTTCAGAGAAACAACAACAACAAAACCCCCAAACGCCTAAACTCCATAGTATTTCATTTACTACTCTTGGCTCCGAGTGTTAAAACCAACAGTCAGCACTGGAGTTAGCTAAAGATCCCAAATAGAGAACTAAGAAAAGGAAAAACAGTGACTAGATCTCTTCCTGAAGAAACTTGGTTTTTTCCCAATGAAAACTCTGGAGGGGAAGACAGGTGAACGGGCAAAAGCAAAGTCCACCAGGGTTTAATCAATCAGAAATTTAAAAGTAACCACAAGGGTTAGTATCCATCCAAGTAACAGAGAACAGCACCTGAATTTCTCAAGAAATTATTGACCTCGAATTCTGCTAACCTGCTTTTCTGCCATTCTTCATCCTTTGCCTTGACTGGCTCTCCAAGACCTCCCTTTCCAGTATCCTGCTGTCCCATTAAACTTAGCTCTTAACATTCTTGCCTACATCTTTCAGTCTTACCCCTCCCATCATAACTGACACTACAGTGCGTATGAAGCAGACTCGTTTCATGGCAACCATGCCAGAAGCGTAGCACACACGAGAAGTTTAAACCAAAGACCTAACATTCTTCTTAACTTTGCAGTTGAAACTCCATGAACACTTTTACTTAGACTTCTTCGTATTTTCCCTTTCAACACCTCCAATTCCAATGACTCCTGTTCCGTAACAGCAGACCTTCGGACACATACAAGTACTTTTTCCCACTTCAGACCGAGTGTCTGGTCCTCACCTGGAGGCCCCCTCGGTGGCACCTGGGGGACATCAGCGACTTAAGAGACACATAGCAAAGCCACGGACACACCACTGAGCGACTCCAAACCCCTGACGTCCACACGGAGGCACACTCCAAGGCTTCAGCCGACTGCTAACGTTTGTTTACCGTTCATCCTCCATTCATTCC
>NW_010260164.1:0-244 GCF_000690775.1 Eurypyga helias
CCGTGCTGTGCTGTGCCATGCCATGTTGTGTCATGATGTGCCATGTCATGCCATGCTGTGCTGTGTCACGCCATGTCATGTCGTGCTGTGCCCTGCCGTGCCTTGTCGTGCTGTGCCGTGTCATGCCATGTTGTGCCATGCCGTGTCACACTGGGACATGCCATGCCATGCTGTGCCATGCTGTGCCATGCCATGCCATGCCGTGTCGTGTCGTGTTGTGCCGTGCCCTGCCGTGCCTTGCCCT
>NW_010260165.1:0-7923 GCF_000690775.1 Eurypyga helias
TTTATTTTACTTTATTTTATTTTATATTTTACTTTATTCCCACCCCCTCTTCCAGGCCACTGCCACCTTATGGCTACAGGAAGCTGTTTCAGTGGAAGAAATACATGCACTGCTGCGCCTTAATATTCAGGGAGCCGACAGCGTACTAGGCAGTACCTTTTCCAAAGCAGACAAACCATTCCGAGGAACATCTTGATAACAAATATTTTTGGTGTCTTGAAAATGGGAGGTTCCAAGCAACCTGTAAAAAAGCCAGTGCAGACAGAAGAGTCTGTGCTTCCATGATAATCACATCATCATTAGCAGCCAAGGGCATTTAGTTAAACTAGCAAGGCTAAGAAGGTTGTTAGCATAAAGAATTATCCTTTTCTGTAAGTTTTCAGTCAAAGAAAGAATAAGCAAGAAACAAAAATGTAGAAAAAGGACATTTTCTTATTTTGAAAGACTTGGCCACAACACACATTCCATTTTAAAACAAAGCAAAGCCACCAGTGGGCAGGAACTGCCTTCATTTTGTGTCAGAATGAAGTGTATCCCTGCAGCTATCAGCTATCCCTGTCACCTTTGGGAAAAAGGAAAATGCAAAAAATCAAAACCAACTCATTTGTGTCTCTCAAGGGGCTATAGAGTTCCCATTGCTATATCAACCGAGGGCCCTACAATTTCAGCATGTTCATCCACTGCACCCCTCAGCGACGTGAGATGCTGTCATTATTCCTGGTGTTACAGAGAGGGAACTGAGGCACAAAGGCAAAATCCTGTTGGATATTGCCAGGGCTAAGCAAGTCAGCTAAATGAATGAGACATTGCATTTCCCAGCTGGTTCTTATCCTGGATGATGGAAGACTCAAGGAGCTGACACTGGGGTCGTGTCAAGAACTCAGGTGAGCCGATAAAGATATGTAATAGGCACCCCTTCGCAAAACCCAGCCTGGCAATCACTCTGTGTGGAGGGGTTTCTCATGAGGTTGAATTCACTGCTGCACAGATGAAATCATTTTTATTTGAGCTCATTCTGACTCATTTTGGGGATTCCTGTGGCAGTTCCAAACACTATGGAGGGAGGTGATGGAAAACCAGCATCAAGCCCTTCACCTCCACCTCTGCAGAGGTGGACTGAAATGTAATTCAGGCAAAATTAGCTGAATCCAAACTAGCAAAGGTTGATGAAGTAGCATGTTGATGTCTGGGTGAGCTCTACTGAAAATAGAATTCCCACCTCAAAAGACAGCAGCACCCAAACCCAGCAGAAGCTGTGGTGGTGGTGGTGGTGTTTAACACCATTTAAGCTTAAGGTAATTTTTGTACATGATTTTAATTTTCCACTACTTTGCATGTCCTAATTCTATGCAGAGCCAGGAAAAGAAATTGGAACAGATTTATTGTGCCGTTACTAAAGGTAGAAAGGATCATATTCTCAGACCTCTAGAGCCGCTTGTAGGCTGTAAACATGCATGGGGCTTGCAGAACCATCAACATTTTTGGGTGACTGTTAATCCTGACAGTTTCACACATACAATTAGAAATCAACAAACAAAAATAGAAACACTTCACATTTGCAAGGAGCTATTAATAGCCTTATGGATATGGTTGGTTTGTCAGCATTCAGTAGGTAAATTAATTGCGTGGCTTTGTGTCGACAATTTCAACAGATTTCTCAACTGTGTGCTAAGAGCAACCGTTTATCACCTACTAATCCTTTAAACAATGAGCTAATAGCATCTTAACAAGGATCCTACATCAGAGACAATCCACAGCCACCCATTTTCCTGGCTACCTTTCCAAGTAGTCAACAAGAGTGTTCATAAGCAACAGCAATTGAGGGCTAGCTCTTGTTCTGGCCAGTACCTTAATTCTCCAGGCATCTCAATGGATAAAGAAGCAATCGTCTTCGGCACAAGTGGAAAAGAACACTCAAACACCATTCTTGATTAAAACCAAAATGATGAAATCACTCTGCCTCCATGCTCAATGAAACCAGGATGGTAACTGCACAGTCTGTGGTTCAGCACTCACTAATTTCTCTTTGAAAGTTTTTTAGGTGAAAATGTCCTTTCTTGGTTGATTTTCTCTGCTCAACAATACCACCCACCAGAGTACCCAATCATTCCTACTTGGGAATTTACAGTGGTGACCAAATTTTCAAAATAACTTGGGACTTTCAGGGTTGAGGTGTTTCACAAGTCTAGGCTTAGCATCCAAAGGAATCAGGAGAGTGTCCCACTGTATTTGGTGAAGTCTCTTCATGGAAAGCTGGTTCTCTACTCTGACTACCACAGTAGTGTAACATCGATGCAGTGTAGGAAGGAGTCTGATCCATCACATGCTCATAACCCACTCAGGGCAGACCTACACACCGGTGTTGTGTACGGATACCTACTTAGTGATGTGATTTATTCCAAAAGGAATTATCACACTGGTGTACTCACTGTCCTAGGATAAATGCAGTTAGTACAGCATTAAGGCAATTTTCACCAACATACCTTTTATTCTTTTTCTTTCCTGTGTGAGAATAAACAACAGTTACAAGGAACACTTCCACTAGCACACTTGCATTAATAACAAAAGACCTACAGGCAACCTTGTGGTAGGAATTACCATGTGGTTTAGTCACCAGTGCTGAAAAGTCTACAATTGCCCGATTTCGTTGTTTACTCTCTCCCTTTGCCTGCAACTGCAGTGCAAGTGAGTATGGATCGCTTGCAGCTACCTTTAGGTGAACTGGAAATACATAGCTATGCAAACTGCCCTGTGTGGAGCCAGATAACACAAGAACTTCGAAAGACATGGAAGAAATGCGCGATCTAAATGTTTGGTGTCATTATTTGTTCTTAATTACATATTGCTTCCTACCAGCTGCTTGGCATGCAGCGCACGTGGTTTTAACACTGCTGGAATGAAGGGTCTTTTAGCTGTTGTGATAGCATCGCTTGGCCCAAATGACAGTTACTGGGAAGGGCCAGAACTTGACCCAAGCTATATGCCATGGCTGTGCAGAGAAACACCTTGGGACTAATGGTGTCTGCAATGCTCCTAATATTTTTCCAGGATACATCCTTTAACATTTTCATCACGAAGACTATAAAGTTCTTATACATGACACCTCTAAATCCTTTATAATGCAGCATGTCAAACAGCCCATTTAGTAGCGACTCCGTGGTATAAAGTAGCACAATACACTGAAGTTGCTATGCTGAATTGTGTCAAAAGATCTGCTTTTTTAATTCCCCCGTAAACTTACGGATGAAAATAGCACATTGTAGCCGTTCAGAAGCTGTTCCAGTGTGGCATGTCAAATGTTACTGCAGCACTATTTTGACTGTGAGTCATCATGCAAGACAATGAATTGAGACAAATATTGATGTGCCACAAAGTTTTATCCTTTTTTTTTTTTTTTTGGTCTGTTTCTCTCTCTTTCTTAAATCACAGTGGTGGAGAAAGGAAATAAAGTGAGTGGGAGCGAAATGCAAAGTACAATTCAAAAGCAGCTGACCTGCCATTAACAAAATCAAAAAAAATCACAGATGCATTGAAGCTGCAACTTGCCACAAGTAAGGGAAGAAGAGCTCCCACAGAGACACCTTCTCCTCTTCTTCTGCCAAAGCCTTGCACTTACACAGTGTCGACTCCAGCGTGGGGGAGTAAGGGGAAAGTAACAGAGGGGCTTTAATGCAGGATTTCCTCATCTCTGCCAAGCCAAGAGAGACCCTTGGAATACTCTCTGCATGTAGCCAGTAAGAATTACTGAAAGAATGGGACAGGTTTCTAATGAAGACCCTGAACCAGGGTGCAGGACCCCTGGGCTTGGCTCCCAATTCTCCTACTGGAACTGGCCTGTTCCAAGCCAGTGTCCATTTTTACCTGGTATCTAGGAATGCTTTTACCTGGTATCTAGGAATGCTTTTGCCTGGTATCTAGGAAAAAAGCAAAAGAGCAGAAACAGAGCACTCTGCTCAGGAGACGAAAGGGACAATGATGTGAATGCAGCATATCTAGACAGCAACCCCGTCACCTGCGGAAAAGATTCAGGTTTGCTCCCTTCACAGGAAACTCACATTTTCTTTTATGTAGATTAGTGCAGCTCAAGTTGGTTATGTAACTGGCAAACAAATTCACATGTTAAGACCCAATTCACATGTAGGCATAAAAATAGAGCTGGCTTATTGAGTTCACTTATTTGAGAAGCATAGCATGTATGCAGACTTCAGTGTTTTGCACGTGACTCCTAGCAGCAAAGAGAATAAGCTCATGTCCTGCACCTGATCTAGTTTAAATGAAAATGGGGCTACTCTGGTTTACATGATATATCTGTCTGAAGAGAGTCGTGTTTCAGGCTGAGGCCAAGCTAGTTATAGAACTACCCACAAAGGGAAAGCAGAAATACAGGAGTGACTGCAACATGCACATTATGTGACTAACTAACGCTTTGCATCCAGTTTCTCTTCCGCTTCTCTGCCCTCCTTTTCTTCAGCAGAAGGTGATCACTGCCTGTTTGTAGCTAGTACAGTCAAATCTGTGCCAAGTGACAGCAATCTAATTATATTTGTTGGCATGCAAATACAGCCCACTATTGCTTAAGCAGGTTTTAAAAATACAGTCATGCTAGTAATTAATGAATGCCATAAAGTGAGATAAAAGCCATATGACAGAGAACCTTGTGCTTGTTACATGGCACATGCATTACTGGCACAGAGATCTGAATCTTGATGACCACAGCCAGGTTTCTAAACGTCTTCCAAAGGTAAGCAATCAGCTACTGAGTCCACTCTCACCACATGGGAAGACAGTTAAATCAAGTTGAAACACATGAGCAGCGGGCTAAGCATGTGCACACCGTCAGTGACTGTGACTCAGCTGACACACAGTGATTTGTTGTGCTGCAGTAACTTGTTCATGTCTTTGAAGACCTCACTGGAAATAGAAGACCAGCTCAGATTTTGGATCAAAGCCCTTTTAACAAGAGTTAACCTGGACAAGAATGGCAAGAAGGGTCTCATTAGTGGCTGACAAAGAATTGGGCGTGGGCACACTATTGCTGTTGCAGGGGTGACAGTAGGGTGCCAAAATGGCTGGGTTGTGCAGTGGTACTTGTGTTCCTGACCTAAGGGCAAAATTTAAGCACTAAATGGAAGACTCAAATGCAAGGGGTTTTCTTCAACACATAAGACTTCCTCTCTCATTCTAGGACAGGACTTCCTGCAGCAGTTACTTTCCTACAGCATCATCAGGTGCTTTTGAACCTGAGAGAAACATATTGGTCCTCAGAAATTGCCAAAATAAAATACATCTTACAGTATTGTCTCAAGACAACCTATGCTGCTGCCCAGAGAAGCAACAGCTGATGATCTTGTCCATCACCCACTAGCACTGACATCATCTGTAGACATGGCAGCCACATCTCACTTAATTCTACTGCACCATCTGATTGATATAAGACAAATTTTTCAAGTCATCTGAAATACCATCCATAATGAAAGCATGAGGAGCAGAAAGCAAGCCTTTTGTAGAAGTGGGTTTTTTTTTTCCCCCAAAGGCATGCCAGCTACTCTCAGTTCTTTTACATGGTCAAAAGCCACTTGCCTATCTGTGTAGGAGGACTGCCCTTCTGATAGCGAACAGCCTCTGGTAGAAGGGCCACACATGGGTTATAAATGCCTATTACACAAACACAGAGTGTTACCTTGGGATTTCCATGTGTGTGCAACTTGTTTTCATACTAATGGAATATTAATACTGTTTCATCTGTAAGGTCTCCTCTTCAGTTTAGCATTTGATTTGTTCTGAGATAAATAGAGGGTTGCTGTCTCTTGTGCTGTTAGCTAGGTATTAAATTCACTTCGTGCAAACACAGGTATTTTATGTTTTTTCTTTTCATTGTGGTGATTTGAGCTCTGGAGCCCTCAACATCAGAAGGGTATCGACTGGTTGGAATGAGTCCAGAGGAGGCCATGAAGATGCTCAGAGGGCTGGAGCCCCGCTGCTATGGGGACAGGCTGGGAGGGTTGGGCTTGTTCAGCCTGGAGAAGAGAAGGCTCCGGGGAGACATTATAGCACCTTCCAGTGCCTGAAGGGGCTACAAGGAAGCTGGGGGGGACTTGTTACAAGGGCCTGTAGTGACGGGACAAGAGGTAACGGGTTTAAATTGAAAGTGGGGAGGTTTAGATTAGATATCAGGAAGAAGTTCTTCCTGGAGAGGGTGGGGGGGCACTGGAACAGGTTGCCCAGAGAAGCTGTGGATGCCCCATCCCTGGAAGTGTCCAAGGCCAGGCTGGATGTGGTTTTGAGCAACCTGGTCTAGTGGAAGGTGTCCCTGCCCATGGCAGGGGGGGTGGAATTAGATGATCTTTGAGGTGCCTTCCAACCCAAACCATTCTATGATCCTATGATTCTATGATTAATTTACCATGTAGGTATGTCATACCTTAAAATTCTTTCTAGGTACATTCTCTAGCAATATGTCTGTTCTTTTTCAGCTGAGGTATTTTCACCACGACAAGATGCACGTCCAAAGTGCAACTGAGCTTTGTATTCTTTAAGGATGAAAAAACTAACCTATGGACTTCCAGTTTCTTCTCAATAAACCTACCCAATGAAATCTCTGGCTGACTCTGCAAAATTATTTTTGTACATGATCAAAACATCAGATGGTTCCAGTTTGAGAGTAGGAAACATATTTCTTTCTCTCACATAACAAATCACATGACTCTTTAAAATCATAGAATCATTGATGTTGGGAAAGACCTTTAAGATCATCAAGTCCAACTGTTAACCCATCACTGCCAAGTCCACCACTAAACCATGTCCCTCAGCACCACGTCTACATGTCTTTTAAAACCCTTCGGGGATGGTGCCTCAACCAACTCCCTGGGCAGCCTCTTCCAATGCCTGACAACCCTTTCAGTGAAGAATATCCAATATCCAATGCTCCTAATATCCAATGCAAACCTCCCCTCATGCAACTTGAGGCTATTTCCTCTTGTCCTGTCGCTTGTTACTCCGGAGAAGAGACCAACACCCACCTTGCTACAACCTTCTTTCAGGTAGTTGTAGAGGGTGATAAGGTCTACCCTGAGCCTCCCTCCTCTTCTCCAGGCTAAATAAACCCAGTTCCCTCAACTGCTCCACATAAGACTTGTTTTCTAGACCCTTCACCAGCTTTGTCGCCCTTCTCTGGACACACTCCAGCATCTCTATGTCGTTCTTGGAGTGAGGGGCCCAAAAGTGAACACAGCACTCGAGGTACGGCCTCACCAGTGCTGAGTACAGGGGCACAATCCCTGCCCTGCTCCTGCTGACCACACTGTTCCTGATATAGGCCAGGATGCTGTTGGCTTTCTTGGCCACCTGGGCACACGCTGGCTCATATTCAGCCTGTCAAACAATGCTCTCAGGTCCTTTTCTACCAGAGAGCTTTCCAGCCACTCATCTACAAGCCTGTAACTTTGGGGTTGTTGCAGCCCAAGTGCCTGCAGGTTCACCTATGGAAGCCTTGTTACGACATTTACTTTCCCTAGGTAGTTAAGTTTGACTGTTGTTGAACTTCATACAGTTGGCCTCAGCCCACTGATCAGCCTGTCCAGATCCCTCTGTAGACCCTTCCTACCCTCTGGCAGATCAACGTTCCCACCCAACTTGTTGTCATCTGCAAACTTACTGAGGGTGCCCTTGATCCTCTTGTCCAAATCATTGATGAAGATACTGAACAAAACTGGGTCCAATACTGAGCCCTGGGGAACATCTCTTGTGACCAGCCACCAAATGGATTTAACTCCATTCACCACCACTCTCTGGGCCTGGCTATCTAGACAATTTTTTACCCAGTGAAGAGTACACCCTGCCAAGCCATGAGCAGTCAGTTTCTCTAAGAGAATGCTGTGGGAATCAGCGTCAAAGGTTTTACAACACCCACAGCCTTCCCCTCAT
>NW_010260166.1:0-23899 GCF_000690775.1 Eurypyga helias
GGGTGGGGGGCAGGGAATGAAATATTGAGAAAAAAGAAGTTACTGAAAACATAAATAAAATCTTAAGCCAGTTTCACTGTAAAGCTGGTGGTGTCTTTTCTGAGGGAAAAAACCCCAATGTTGTAAAGCTGGTCTTGACCATATTTGCAGAATTTACTTAAGCTGATTTATTTAATTTAGTTAAAGTTATTTATTTAAGTTAATTATGCTTTATTTTATGGGGTCAGGCCAAGGGGAGTGTTGGTGTTTAAGTTCTGTAAGTGTTCATTTCTACCTTTGTTTCCCAATTTCAGCATTAGCACAGCCCAACCATTTTCTGACCAGAATGCATGGGGCATGGCTGCAATGTGTATACGAACACATCCGCAACGTATGGGATGTAACTGAAGAATCTAGCAAATGCAGTGGGGGAAGCCAGCGCTCAAGGACTCAGCCTCCTGTGGCTCTGATCACAACCAAATAATTCCCCTCCACAGGCAGAAGTTCATGTCTGGTCTGAAGCTTCATGGTGCTTCCCTACCTGTCCTGTCACGTCGGAGCAGCTAACAGCAAGGTCTAGGAGACTCGGGATTTTTAAGTGTTATCTGTCCTTCATACATCTGTCTCTGTTAGAACAAGAGACATCTTCCAGTAGGATGGACAAATCACTACCCTCCACCTCAGTAGGAGAAAGAAATTCAGTTAGGGAAGAAATAGCTCATCATCACGAGGAAATACAGAAATAGTGAAATTACACTTTTCAGATTACTTGAAAAACTTACTTTAAGAAATATAGTTTAGGAGATAGTCATTTAATTGAGGTGTTGATGATTCTCAGAAAGTTCCTGACAAGAAAAATTACTTTCTCCTCTTCTGGTTGCCACCATGGCTCACTCTCTCCCTTGACTTTGCTGAGTCTGGTTAACTCATTTCATAGACATTCATGACAGAGCAATGATATGGAAAAATGTAGTATGTAATGGAAACTGTGACCTGTCAACTCATGTGGGCTGGTGCCAAGGAGGCTGCTAATTATAGCCCAAGATGTAAATACTCCTGGAAGATGATTGTACTTATTTGGACTAGTGCAATATTAATTAAACACTTTGATTATTTCTGAGATAGACTTTGGGAAGGAGGGGGAGAGGTTGTCAAGGAAATTAACCTTTTCATTGCTGAGAATAAGGTTGTTTTCCCTGGAAACTGCAGCAGAAAGCTGTCTGAGTTTTCTTCCCTTTTTTTCTCTGTCCTCCTGTCTTTGACATACTCCCATGGCACTTCCCATCATGGTCTGCTTGCCCTTCGTCTCCCCTGGCTCTGTGCCTGTGCCAGTTCCTCAGGATCACGACTCAAGCAGGCAGAAACTCAAAGGAGAGGGATGAGGAAGAGCTGCTGGAGGGGAAACTGGGTGGTTCTTGTCTGAGACCCAGCTGCCCAATCTTCCGTGCCCACAAAATGCCCAGCGGTGGCTGTTTCTGGAAAGCCCAGAACACAGCCACTTTCCAGCTCCTGCGCTGGGTTCCTCATCAGCTTCCAAGTACCACCACCAAATCATCCTTCCTGGCTCAGGCTGCCCTGAATCACTCCTGTGGTACCTGCCTCACTGCAACAGCCTCCTCCAACTGCACAGCCCTTCTTACGCAACAGCAAGTCTCAGCCCCAGCTCACGCCGCAGCCAGAGTGCACTGAGCATCACTCGGCCAGGGTGGGGACGGTCATCTTGGCCAGCGCATCTGCGGCAGCTGGGAGAGGTGGAAGAGGGAAGGGGGAGCTGGTGCTGAAAACTGCAAACCGGAGGAGCTGGGACCACCTCTGTGAAAAACTACTGCAGACATCGGTGGGTTCAGAAATGGCAGGACAAGATGCCGCTGTCTGTCCGACTCATCCCTGGGGGAAAACAAACAGCAGTGACATTGCGTGTGAGAGGCAAAGATTAAGAACGGGAGGTGCAGTGAAACCAAGGAAAATATATTTGGGTTTTCAGTGCATGCAAGACACAAAGCTAAGCTCGGGCTCAGCTGCAGGCTCTCTAGGGCTGATGAATGTTTCACAGGGGTCCTGGGATTGCAGGGAGCCTGGGGCTGCCCTACAAGCAAGTCAGCTCAGGTGGAGGCAGCACTGGGCCAGGGTGTTGGTGGGCAAAGCAGACTTCTCAGCCTGGAGCTAACTTCCAAGCAAGCCTCAGGCCACATTCCAAATGAGCTTGTTGTTACCTTTTGAACAACTCTGCAGGAGGTGTTGAGCTGTTGGGTCCAGCAATATTTTTGAGTGACTTTGGGGACAGTGTTTTCCAGCAAAAGTCCTTCATTTCAAGTGAGCCAAAGCTTTGTGTTGAATGAATCCTCTATTACAGTGTATGGCCTTGGGACAGTCACGTGTTTGCGTCGTTTCAGCACAAACTAAACCTGCTGTTCTTGCACTGTGTCTTGAGGCACACCATAGCGTGCCTTTGTTTCTCTCTCCACTGACTTCCTGGGCACTATACCCTGCCTTGCACACACGCAGCGCTGGAAAAGCAGGCAGCATGGAGAAGCCAAGTCTTGCACCTCCCAGGATTTTTGTGCCCACTGGAGGTCCTGCTCATTTACACATGGTCCAAACAGCCCACCAGCACGGTTCTGACAGTACCAAAACCAACTCTCCTAATTGTTATCACCACCCCTGAGTAGAGGCACTGAGAGGGAGCTGAATCAGTGCCTCTGCGGAGAGCATGACAGGTCTGCTTCACCCAGGTAATGACCCTGGTCTCCCATTCATCTTTTCATTACAGTCTGTAGGACTGGGGAATTCAATCTCTTGTCTGGAGCAGAGATGGTTGTGGGTCAGAGCTGCCACTAATGCACTCTCAAGGACTCTCTGCAGCTGCACAGCATTGTCTTGAGGATGCAGGGGAAGGACAAGTGCTATTTCTGCCCCGAGAAGGCAGAAGACATTAAATCAACATAATGAGAGCTGATGAGAAACAATAGAGGCATCAGGGCAGCACAGGGAAAAAAAAATGGGCCCAAGAGGCACGGGGACATGCATGCTAATTTCTTTCTCCTGCAGCCCCACGGACCACTGAGTGCTCCTGGGCCACCGACTTCAAAAGCTGCGAGGAGTGGGGTAGCATTTCCAGCTGGGGACTTGCTGGGGGACTCCCTGGCTGAAGGATGGCTGCTGACTTCTCCCTCCTCACACCCACGAGTGGCACAAACCCTGGAGGCAAATGCCGGGGGGAAATTCCCTGCACGGCAGCAGCAGCTCTCCTGCTGGATTGCAGCTTTGAAAATACCCAAGGCAAAGTGCACAGAACCTCTCCCTCGCGCTGTTTCGAAGAGCTCGGGTCTTGCTGCAGACGGTTTCCTCAGGGCATATTCCCTGGCCAGCAGTGCATTCATCAGGACCCCAAGGACCACTGAGGATGTGCAGGTTCTTCGTGGTCTGTATGTGAGTGAAAACAGGACAAAGCACAGGAAGGCAGAACAGGCCAAAGACAAAAGCTCAGGCTTAGGAGGTGAAAAAAACCACCAGGCATAAGCTCGGAGAAGCTGTGCTGATCCTAAATGCCTGAAACAAGGAGGTGGAGGAGAAGAGAGGGGCTTTCTTTTCCACATAGTTCGTTTTCAAGGAAGAGCAGCCTGAGTTTAATGCCTGGACTTGAAGGTAAAGGGTTACAGCCCCACACCGAGGCAAATGGAAACACAAATTGATCAAAGCTGCCATTTTTTACCGATAACTTGTTTGTTCAGAGGCACTAGCCGATCTTCATGCTGATTGTCTCACTGCATAATCACCATCAGCAGCTTCCCTCGCCCTCTCCTAAAGATCTTCTGCATGGATTTTTTCTTCCCAATTGCATTTCCGGGGACGATAAGAAAGTTGCAGCATAAATTAAACAAGATGCCTGGAGACTCTGACTCAAAAATAACGTGGCTGAATTCCTGAGTGAGGGGGAAGAAAGAGCGAAGCCAAACGCACTGCCTGCCTGACGGCTTCTCCCTTGCCACGCTCACACCAATTAAGCGGAGCCGCACGGATAGGGTGGCCAGGAAAGCACCTTTGTGCACACATGCTAATTCGTTCGCAGGCTGCGGCGCACAATTAATAAAAGAGCTCCTCCGCGCGTTCCCCAAAACAAAGAAGGAGAGCTGCAAAGGTTCGGAGGCACGGAGACTGAAAAGGGTGCACAACAGCTGGATCAAAGGCGAGCTGGATTTAGGGAAGATTTGTGCTGTTCACCGATGCTTGCCAGCAGGATCACCCAGTGCTACAAATTCAAGTCCCTGTTCCGTCATTCAAAACTTTGTGGGGCCAGTACAAAATAAGAAGAGGGGCGAAGAAACTTTTCGAGACAGGAGAAAGTGGTGCAGGGGCATTGCATTCAAACCCAGGAGAAACAGGCCTCGGCAGCCTTAGGCAGAGTCCTAATGTCAGCACAGGGTAGAGAGAGGGCAAGGAGAAATCTATCTTCATAATAAAATGCTGGCTTTAGCTGAGATGGATAGACAGAGAGTCAGGTTGCTGTTTCACTACTCCCTCCCTGCTCTTTCCCCTTTATTAGCTTAAATGTTGGGTTTTTGTAAAGGACAGGAGCAAGCAGAAATTAAATGCTCACTCTCAAAATGAAGCTGACATGAGCCTCTGGCTTTGAGGCTGGATTAGTTTTGAAGGCATACTATGCACAAAACGAGGCCGGTGAGAGCTGGCAGTGGAATTCCCAGTAGGGACAGGTTCCTTTAAAACACAGATTAAACAGGGAGGAAATGCACAGCATATGAATATGAATTGATGCTGGGCCTTGCCTGGTCTCGCTTCATTTGATAAAGCACATTTCCTTATTGCATGTCAATTATTTACATTATTTAAATATGTATCATCAGATGAACATGTCAGCACTGAAACAGATACACAGATGCACACGGAAACGCACACATGCACCAGAGCATCAGGCAAGGATGCACACACGAGTCCGTCGGGCAGCTAACGAGCGGACAGTCCTGCACTCGGCGAGCTGTGAGTGACGAGCACCTTTCTGCTGGTCCCTGACCCGTTCGTTCTGCTGCCCCTGCAGAAGAGCCGGCTCTCCTCAGAATAATTTAAATGCAGGCTCTGCTCAGTGCCGCGGGAATGTCAGCACCCGGCAGGAGCCCTGCGCCTCGCCGGTGCCTCTGCTAATCTCCGGTACGTGGAACTGCTTGTCTGCAAGATAGTTATTATTCTTCCTTTCATCTGTGCAAGTTCACAGCAAAGGAAAGGCAGGAGAGCTACATTTAAATTGGATAAAATCCCTGTGCCCAGTTAGTGTTATTAGTAAAGATGTTAGTAGTTGATATCGCACTGTTCAGGCCTCTAACACCGTATAAAAACCTGCTCTGAATTCTCCTGAAACAAAATTGTTTTTCTTACGTGATTCCCATCCTTACGTGGATTTTCTGTCCATGGCTTCTGCTCCAGGTGCACGAAGGTCTGGGTATGGCACAGGCTTTGCAGCAAGCGCTGACGCCTCTGCATTCTGCTGTTTGCCTCCATCCCGTGAGCAAAGTAAAGCCCTACTTTGAATACCCTGAGCGGGCACCAGCCAAAATGTGAGCCCAAATTTTGCAGTTTGACCTGCCTGTACACCCTGGCTACAGGAGGAGTCAATTTTTTTCCAAGAGCCATTTGTGCAGGCACAGGGAGGGGAATGCTGTGCCCAGCTCTCTTCCTGAGAAAGGACACCTCTTTCCACAAGTCCTGTTGCTGAAATGCAGGACACCTCTGGAAGCACTCAAGACTTCGGTGTGGATGGACTATGGATATTCAGATAGGCCCAAGAGAGAACTGGATCCTCTCAAGCTTTACACTGTGTCATTCTTCTGCCTCAGGCGCCACCCAGCTCTCAGAAGGTCCAGAACAACAGGAATCTTGACTGGATTTAACTCTAGTGAAATGTTCCTGAGGAGCAGGTAGAGCCTGGCATAACAGGTAATTTTGCTGATGCACTACATTTTTATTAATGAAAAAAGAACTAAACACTTCACTCAGCAGAAAATTTGATGGGTCGGATTTTCGGCAGTGTAAAACAGCATAGCAGACTCGGTGGAGGGACTCCAGTAGAACCAGCTGAGGTGTTTACCACAAGAGCTGACCAAGGCAATTACATTGACCCTTCTGTGCTCTTGGCCTGGTGCTGTCCACCATGAAATTTCCAACAGACGCTTTTATCTTTCAATCCCAACATGAGAGACGATGCTCCCTGAGCAGCAGAAGAAACAGCGCATTGCTTTCTATGTTTTCCTGTTGCTTTGTATGGGATTCTCCAATGCCTTTAAGATCCAGGCTCCAATTGCAATTTCCCATTCATCTGGGGCATTCATAATCCTTCTCTCTCATTCCCTAGTGTTTAATATGGTGTAATGTCATGCTGTGTCCTTACCTTCAGAAGGGACTAACAAGATGGTTCACACTCCCTCTCCCTCCCCTGCTCATCCGCATATTTTCATAAAATTCATAAGACCCTAACAACTACATAGGTTTATCATACTTGGCTGAAATGATCAAGGAGTTTAGAAAGCATTAGCTGGAAGTAGATGATTTCATGATGACACTAGCCTTTTTTCCTTCTGAAGCTGGGCTAAAACCACACAGGAAATGCAACAGAAGTTATTAAATAACACTGGTAAGATAGACAGATGGCTATTAACACCCCCATCACCTCAACTGCTTCCAGAGAGATGGGCATCTTCGCTTTTACTCTGCCCTGCCACAGCAACCTGAAAATGATGTGTTAGAGGGCGAGTCTTGGGACTGTCTGGGGTGTTAGGGGAAGATTTTGAGCTACAGGTCTTCGCCAGACAAAGCCCAATTTCCCCTTCCCCCTTAAGATGTGTTTTTGTGTGTGTGTTGTTTTTGATAGGTGTTTTTTTTAACTCAGCAGACATCGGAACATCTCTGTCCATTTGCATCTGAGTTTGGGTGCTGACAGTCCACGGTGTCAGCAGAGCTCTGGAAAGGAGGTAATTTCCTTTGATAGTGGCTGCAGTGGCAGCGTGGGGAGCAGCCAGCCGTCCTCTACCAAAACAGCAAGACAAGAAAACACTGCACAACCCATACAGCTGATCTGCATAATTGATGCGAAGCAGCATCCCACTGTACAAATCCTCTCCCTGCAGTCACGTAATCTTCCATCCCCATCCCACAGTCTCACATCTCCCACTTGCCATCCCGTAGGCTTCCTCCTGCTTGCCCATTGCCATCTCTTGTTCCCACCCAGGCCCTCAGCTTCTCTCCACACCAGGAACCTGATACCTCCATTGCGTCTCTCCGCCCCTCTGCTCTTCCAGCCACCTACCTACCACTCCCAAGGGCAGAAAGAAGATCCATGGGAAGTGAGGACATTCCACTTGCTAAGATAAAAAGGAAGGGAGACACTTTCAGATATGGTCATTACTCACCTGAGCAGCCTGCCAACCCCCCGCAAGGGAAATGGCAACAAAACCTGTTGCTGGAGAAACTTACCTAGCAGCTGAAGCCATTGGTTTCAGATGGTGGCAAGGTGACAGTCACATGTGGCATCTCAAAAAACAAGACTTTGCCTGCGACTGAGCACTCAACCTAGCCACATAGGTGGTCATTCTCCCCAGGCACAAGCACAGGTCTCCGTGCTCTCCTGAAGGCACCCCAGTAAGCGACACAGGGGACATAATGGGTGAAACTTAAAATAAATAAATAAATGTTAATGCCCTAAAAAAGTAACAACAGCACCGGAACTTGTGCTTTAAATTCTGTGCAGTCACTGGCAGGCCAGGTCTGGAGCCAGCACACATCTCTCTCCATCTCCGTCCCTGTTAATGGGCATCTCTGCCTGCCTGTGCTCAGGGCCTGCAAACAGCTGGTACGTCCCCATGTGTTGCACTGACATCTGTCTACAGCTACCACCTTCAGCTGCAGCAGCTCAGCTCTCCGTCATAAATAATTGCCGGGCCAGCTGCTGGCAGGCCTGGGGAAAAGGACTCGGGAAGGTCACAGAGCGAACGCAGAGTTTTCTGCAGAGCACAGATGTGCCGTGCCCAGTACCTGAGGCCTATGGACTCCCCCAGGCCTCTCTCTGGGGCATAAGTTCCCTGCCCAGGGTGGTAACATGCTCAACTCTCCCACATGTTGGAAGAAAGAAGTGGTGGTGGAAGATGCCATATGTCAACCCATGCCCAGGGAGGTTAGTCCATGAGGGTAAGAACGGCCAACTTGTCCTGTGTCCCCGTTGGAGCCTTCTTGGTAGCAAGGGGAAATCTCCCCCGGAGAACGAAATGCAACCTCCTCTAACCATCTGGACTTCCCTCCATTCAGACCGGCTTGATCTGCTCCACGGCCTTGTCTTTCTCCGTCCTTTTAAATGGGCTCAGTAGCCTCCCACAGCTCAGGGCCGCTGCTGGGGCTGGCCAGACTCTTCCGCTGGGGTGGGACAGCGGGCACCGGGGGGGGCGGGCCGGCGCTGCCCGCGGTTAAGGGAGGAGCCCATGGGCCCGAGCCTGTCCTGGGCAGAAGAGATGGAGCTCCTCGCTACTGAGTTCCTCCCTCCATCCAGGTATCCTCCTGGATGTCTGGCTGCCAGGGGCTGGCCATCTGAGCCATGCCAGGTGCTGCCCCACAGCTCAGCCTACCTCTCAGCCCCTCAGAAGCACTGGGGATTAAACACACCGTCATGTGTAAATCCTGTGTTTAAACAATAATTCTCGCAGAATAACAGGCAGGCTTTTCCACATGAAGTAAAGCTGACACCTGACTCTTCGCCTGGCTTCTCCCAGGAGAACATTTTAATGAGGCCCACAGCTGTAATATCACACAGAGAACATTAACAATGCTAATTTCCTAAAGTTTAGCCCATGAATACTCAACCGACCATACCTTGGAGACGAATTGTTGTCTTGGCCCCAGCGAAGCACCAATGGCTTGCAAGGCGAATCGAGGCTTGTGAGAGCATCAGACACAAGGCATTGGGCACACAGATCTGGCCAGGCAGCCTCCGCAGCGGAGCTGGTAAATAAAAGAGGTGCCTGGACAGAAGGCAAATCTGAGATTGCAGACAGAAATTGCCTTGAGGTGGCCAAATCCCTCCCGAGCAAACAAAAAAGGTGTTGATAGGTCTCTCAGCATCCTCTCCTACAGGAGCTGTGCAGAGAAAGGGGGGTTATTGGAGGAATTCTTCTGCCAGGCAGCCGCAGCTGGCACTGGCTAAGCTTTGCACTGCGCCGGGAGAAGCCAGAAGTCCGCACAGACATGCAACGCGCGAGCGAGCTCTGGCCTGGAAGAGATCCAGGGCCTTTGCTTCACACCATATGCACAGTCATTCTGCAGCTCAAGGTCACCGCAGAGGTGCCCGGGTGTGCTGGGATGACTGCTCTGAACTGATCGACTTCGCTTGCTCGGGCTCCCCGTGCCGGAGCTCAGGTCTGCAGCACAGTAAATGGAGGGATGTGAACTCTGCTGCACCAAGCTTCGTCGTCGCCTCCAGCTTCAGCTCCTTATCACAGAGGCTGCAGGGCGACACGCAGCAAGGGCCATCACACAGCAGAAGAGGAGGCTTGGTCCACCCAGGTGTCTCTCGGAGGGAGACGTGAATTTTTAGCAGCCTGTGTTGCTCAGCTCTAATTGAGCACAAAAACATCACATGGCAGGCAATAGCCCATTAGCAACACTGCGTGCTGAGGGGCCTTTTAATTATTTTTGCGTTCCCAGAGGACTACAGAATGCTCTTCGCAAGCATGGCGCGGGAATGCCAATTAGGTGGCCTCCAGCCCTGCTAGACAAGGTCTGGTCACATCACCTTGCGTCACAGGCTGAACCCTGCCCTCCATTTTCTCCCCAAGTCTGCCGTTCCCTGCCGTGAAATATTTATTAAAGGGAGCTGCTGCCTGTCGCGAATGGCGAGTCCCCCGTCTCCTTGCCAAGGTCAGGCTGCCAGCAAGGTACTTCTGCTCTCTGTAGCTTCTCCTCGAGACTGAAAGGTCTTTCTTCTGTTCAGCACTGGTAGGCAGCCTTGGGGAGGAGGCTCTTTCAATTCCCATGGATTCTTATTTCCTGGGAACAAGGTGGACATGTGAAAAAATAAAAAAAATCACTAAAGCAGAGGCTGCACAGCATCGAGCTATTGTGGTATCAAAACAGACAGTTGCACTAGGACCTTTTGGGAGCACATAATAGAAAGCCATTAAATCAATTTCCACTGTTTCAAAAGGCCACCTTCCGTCTTTGCGATCACTGTTGTAACTTCTTAGGAAGTTCCTACGCTCAGAGATTAAATCCTGACACCACAGAAGTGCATGGGAGGTTCACCCTCTGCTTCGGTGGCACTAGGACTGTGCCCTCCCCCAAGTTCAGCTGTGGTTTGCTGAGCTTGGACTTAGTGTTTCACACATTTTTTTGTGCCAGAAAAAGGCTGAGAGCTTCAACCGCAAGATGTTTGATGACCCTTTATCAACAGTACTGAATTAAATAAGCAGACAGGGCATAACTTGATGGAGAATGACTACGACTAAAGTGTCAAATAGATTTTCCTTGCCCAGTATAGGCACAAACTAAAGTGGTAGGAAAACGTATCCAGCAACAGAAATAAACTCTGCCAATGTAAGATGTGAGGACCAAAGTATAGCCGTGTGGTGCCAGGTCACCGGCAGGCCGGGGAATTAACTTTCCCTAACGTGAGCTCTAAAGGAAGCTTGGGGGCCAAAAAATGTGAGAAGCAGGGTGCGTATCGAGCGCGCACCCCCAGCTGGGCTGTGCCTGCTCAGCTGCAGGAAGCCAGATGCTTCGGGACGTCTGGGGCTGGAGGTGCAGCGCTTTCGCTGCAGCGGCTGGTTCCTGGCAAACCTGCAGACCCGTCTCTCATCTCTTGACAGCCAGCGAGTCCCAGCGCGTCTGTTCTCTCCTCGCAGGGAAGCTGCCCCGTAGCGCCAACGCTTTGTGTCTGTCCCCTGGGCCTCCCCTGGCTCCCCTACAGGCTTTGTGGATGTGTGCTGGGCTGCAGGGATGGGAGGCTGGGGACAGGGAGAAGCTACAAACACTACCCAGCACAAGACCACACCACAGATTTATGCAGGGACATAATGATGTTTGCTGTTTTCTCCTTTTTTTTCCTCCCCTCCTAGTAATTCCTAACATTTTACTTGCTTTTTTGACACCTGCTCAGCCTTGACCTGTCATTTTCTCAGAATTAGCGACGACGCCGAGATCGTTTTCCTGTGCAGTGATGGCTGATGTAGAGCCCCTCATTATGCATGTATAATTAGGGTGGGTTTTTTTCCCCAGAAGCATTACCGTGCATTTATCAACAGTAAATTTCATCTGCCATTTTACGACCCAGTCCCTCATTACCATGAAAAACTTCTGCAGCTCTTCACAGTCAACTCTTGTTTTGACTGCCCAGAACAGTTTTTCATTCTCAGTAAACTTCTCACCTCACTTCTCATCTTTTCCAAATCACTCGTAAATAGATTAAAAAAATACACGTCCAGCTTAGATCTCTGGGTAATTTTCCTTCCCTGTGAAAACGTATTGTTTATTTACGCCTTTATACTCTGCTGCTGCAACTACCCTGTCGCTTTTCTTGGACCCACCCCACTGGCAATCACACTAGTATTCAATAGAGTTGCACCAGAAAAAGTGTAGATAGACATTACAGAAATAAAACCAGCGGCAGTCCCATTTTTAGGACTTAGCAGACAAGCTTTATTTGTTTTGATCTGTGTTTCTAAATTATCTTTTTAATCCCCACCACTAAATTTCATCTCTAACTGTATGTAGTCTGCAATATATAGAGTATTTTTTCTAAATGTATCACCACTTCCAAGTTCATTAAGCCATTCCAGAGACTATAGCTGATAAAATCTTCATCCGGAATCAAGATATTAGCAGAAAGACTAACCCTTCAAGTCTCTGGCACCAAGGCAGTGTATTGTCATAAATCCACAGGAAACCAGATTTCATTAGTTCCCTTGGTCATGGAACAAATTGTTTGCTCCTGCACTGGGCACCTGATCATGGCTGTGGGCAGCAGGGCAGCCAGCGGCATTTTAATGCAGTTCCTCTGCCGTGCTTTACTTGATTTTTGTCTCAGGATTATGAGATGCTGGGGATGTAAAGCAGTGACCAGGAAGATAACAGCTGCCAGAAACACAGCCTTCTGTTTTGTACTTCGAGCTGTGCATACCGTGTAGAGTTAAAAAAATAGTGCTTAGAATAATTTAAGGCAGAAATCTGTTACGTTCCTTCAAAATTACCCGTGCTTGGTTTAATAGATGCTGGATTAATTGCGTGCTGTCTGAGAGCTTTTGTTCCTCTCTGGAGTGGCTGTGGTCTGTGCCACAGAGGTGAATGCGACTCTACTGTATGGCAAATTTGACATTGAAGGGCTCTTTGTAGAAGTAAGACTGCCATTCTCTCCCATTGTCCCTTTGATTAAACAGTGCCAGCAAAAGAGACAGTTTTGATGGTTGTTTTCATATTATGGGCATCTGGCTACTAAGAGCTGGGCTGAGATCACCAAATCACAAGCCGCTTTACAGACGTCTGTTTGCGCACGCCGATCCCACAGCGATGGGATCCAGAAAAGTATTTGGATATGCACATTTCGGGGGTGGGGGGGAGAAAAGCAGTTTCTGGGATGGGCAGTGAGGGCCGTTCATTGCCTGTGTGCGCAGCCATTTTCCAGTACCCCAACCCACAGCATGCCGGTACTCCTGAGATAATCCTGGACTGTGGGCGCTTTTCCTCCGCTTCTACGTCAAGAGACTCCCAGTGACCTCTGAGGTGCTTTGCGATAAAAATAAAGGAAATTGAACATATTACACAGTGGCCTCGCTCATTAACTCCTCCCCAGTTACCACCCGTTTCATAGCTATTCACAACTGTATGAATGATCATTTCGCAATGGCTCGGCGATCCCTCCGACGCCTCGGCTTCGCTCACAGCGACTCCATTAATTTATAATATCTACTGGACTAGGTTGCTGACATCTGTTTGCTGAGTAAATAATAAAATAATAGTCCCTCCCCAGAGTTTGGCCACCTCTTTTTCTTGGTACCAAAGCAACCAAGGAAGATCTCAGGAAGAGGGCTCTCCCCTCCCTTCCCACGCATCCAACAAAGGCTACAGAAGCATTTTTCCTTGTACTTTTAATTGAAGTGCTTTAATATAAAAGGAAAGTACATACAAGTTCTAAACTCCTGTTTTCTGCAATCGTTTACACTTTTTCTAAGTTGCAACAGAATATCAGCTACTTAGGTAGTCAACACTGCTAACAAACTACAGTACAAGTTACTAATAACAGTACAAGATGCTTGGAGTACATTCTTGCAAATGTGTATGAATACCAAAGAAATCCTGCAAAGCTGAGAGGTTCCCAACACACGTTGGCCTCTTCTCTCAAACCCCTGTAGGATTTCAGTCAGGAGTTTCCTATATCACCAAAACATAGAAGGGCGGATCCTTGTCTGGTGCAAGCTGTGGTAGCTCCACCGGTGCCCACGGAGCAATGCCAGTTGTCACGAGCGACGGGTGTGATTCACCCTGTGCTCCCATAGACACCTTCAGAGGGGGGAGAAGCATCATGCAAGTTTCTGTGCACGACAAACGGGTGGGCCTTCTTGTACACTGCTGCCTTATAGCAATAAGCAACATGTTTTTTCTGAGGGTTTCAAGGCTGATCTCTTTTTCCTTGGAAGAAATCAGTTGGCGACGACTGAAAAACAGTCAGGAGCACCCTGGATTCTCATACCACTCTAGGTAAAGCTGGGCAAATTCCCCTCAAAAAACGCCAGGTTTTGAAGTGGAAGAACCCACACCATCACCTCTCCTCCCCCACAACAGGCTGGCACACAATCAAGCACGTAATAAAACCGAGTGTGAGATAAGAGGAGCAAAGGTCCTCCACACAAGCCATGTCAAAACAAACCTCTACATACACACATTGTAACGATACAGTCACTTCAGAGTTCAAAAGAAAGGTTCACACTTTACAAAGAAGGGAAAGGGAAAAGAAAATAACACAAGGAGCTGTCCTTGCAATTTCGTACTGGTTCCCAAACCTGTAACCTTAGTCTGTGGCCACCAAAAGTAAAGGAATACCCAGCAGCATAGTGTAAACTCCAATGAGGCCTCACAGGGGGTAGCAACAGGCAACCTGGAGGTAGTCTACATAGCTGAAAAGGAATTTGAAAGAAATGACAGGCATCTTTGTCTTATTCTGATACATTTACACAATCAAAGACATGGTGACAAAGACACTACAGTGACGTGTCTCTCCAGCCTTGTGAGCCCACCTACTTGCCACCCCAGGATCGGTCACAGAAGGGTTTTTTCTCTGCAGTAACAGTGATATCTGGGGTATTCTTTAGGGAAGAGGCCTTCTTTTTACCCTCACCCAGTTGTTCTGGCTTGTTCTGTACTCACCGTGTGACTAACAGGACAATCAGTTTCATCTGAGACTGCTGGGTTTTTCTCCCAAGCATCGATATAAAACCTCCTGAATATTACCCTGAAGACCAACATTTCAATGTCACGCATCCAAAACTCCTCCAAGCTGTTCACTGTCTGGCATTAGATTATTTTGGTGGGAAGACATGGATGTTGGCAAACCCACGTCAAGGTTGACTTTTCAGTTCATCAGCACATAATGATAAGACTGAACACCAATAGCTCAGGGTAAAGACACGAAAGTCAAGTTTTCTGCTGCTGCAAAGAGGATAAAAAGCTGTTTAGGGGATACAGAGGTTGGCATATTGTAGAAAACATAGTGGTGGCTCAGAGTAAGACAAGTTCTTCAGCTGTGTCACCTTTTCATTGACTTTGATTTTCCTATTCATTTTAAGTATTCCTGGTTTTCTCCACCCACATTACCTCGGCACCACAGTTACTGCATTACAAAAGCCACTGTGATGCAGTCACTCAACATACACATGTATCTTGTGTAGGTAGGGCTCTGTACAACCAGGAAATGGGGGACGTTGCAACCGACACTGTGGTGTCTCCTAAGGGCAGGCAGATCCCAGTTAGGTGAGACAGAGAGAACCTAGAGCATCCCCAGTGTTGAAAAGAAGGCTGCGAGTATACAAGCAGACAGAAACCTCAAAAACTAAACAGCAAGAATGAAAATTAGTAGTATATCCCCTGCTTTGTAGGTAACTAACTCAGTTGCTCTAAAATCTCCCTCAGCTTAAATAATTTTATCTTGCAGAAAGTGCAGAAGAATGAGGTGTTCTTCCCCTGTGCATGCAGGGAACAGAAGTGCTTGCTTAGTATCGCCTAGAAGTTACCCAGTCCACCTGCTCTTCCCTACCCCACTCTATAACAACAGTCCTTTTGCTTCAGTGGCTAGCTGGTAAGACAAGACTATTTAATTACAAACAGACTTCAGGGTCAAGGTACTAGAAGACTGGAAATAGATACCCTGCTACTTTTACAACAAACGATGCATTGTACACTTAGGGCTCCTCTGAATCCTCTTTCCACAGAGCAAAACATCACGAGGTGCACAATTTCCATCAGTCCTGAGCTGGCACAGCCAGTTCTAAGAATTAAAATATTGATCAGGCCTTCAGTCTTTGGCTCCCCAGCCAAAAGACGCTCCCTGCCCCCTAGAGAAGCCAGTTCATTCGGGTATTTTTCTGATGTAAGCACTCTTGCACTTGGACCCACAGTGGGTCATCAATTGCTCCTACGCAGACATCAGGAACAGGTTTTGATCACTTTCTGTATTTTTTAAACTACGTGCAATAAAATCAAAAGACTTTTTATCCCATACCCAAATTTATCTATTAGACTAGGAAGGACCACAGGAATGTACTTGTGTCCTCAGAAAGTCCTCAGAAATCAAGTCAGGAGCTTCTTATGTTGTGGGACGTTTTTTTATCTTTATGCTGAGTCAGGCTTTAACCCGCAACTGGGGTGTGTGTGTGTGTGTCACTGACCTTGCACTGCAAGCGCTTTGCACAGGAAACAAACCTGACCTCATCACTGCAGCACCAAGCTTCGTCCTGGGTAAGAGGGTCCCTGAAGACCAAAAGAGCCTCTCAGGAACCCTTAACTTAGTCTTCAGACCACTCTGGACCTTCCACGACCCTTATAAAAACCTCTTCAGTATTTTGCAGAGGGCTTCCGGGACACCATCTGACAAGAGGCAAGCCACAGGAATGGGTGATACTGTAGCCAGGAACAAAACATGGGTCTGCTCTCCCTGATGACAAGAAGTAGGATGGGAAAACTCCAGCTGGACCCCCAGAGCTCAAAGTTAGACCTTGTTTAAAATACCTTTTCACTTCCAAACTGAGGAGATTTGATAGCAAAATCTATATGTCGCCACAAATAAAAGCCCTCAAGTTACTTTTTGAAGCCATTTTTAAGGATAAACCTGTGCCAGATAAAGGAGCAAGCCTCTGAAGTCAGAACACAATTCTTGGACGTTTTGCTCCTAAATTGAATTATTCTTAAAAGGGGAAGGGGAGTAACCTAAAAATCCTTACAATCTATTTTTAAATGAGAGGATGTTTTTCATTTAACTCTCTGTAACAGAATAATTTGAAAATAACTGAGGAAGCCATGTAATCCCAGATGGTCTGTGTTCTGTGTGCTCTTGTGAAGCTGCTGTGACTCCACTGCATTAAAGAGAGACATACATTATTCTGTAGCAATTGTCCATGACACTGAGGCTTACAACATAAATATTGCAATACCTCATCCAGTTTCTGTATGACACACCATGTTTTATTGCAGTAATGTCTCATAATAGATGAAGGTGCTGCAGGGTCCTGTTTGGCCAATTGCTATAGGACCCTGGAGTGCACTTTCATAAGGAGGGAATATCTCCCACGGGAATGGAGTTAAGATGAGGACTAGATGCCAAGAGAATCAGCTAACGGCTTCACACACAATCCTGGGCAAATATTTTCTGTGCCTCAATCCCCTCCCCCCCCCCCCCCCCCAGTCCCTCCATTAAATGGGAGGTTCGTTTCCTCACTTGCAGATAACGCTGGATGCAAAGTAATGGAGCAGAGCTCTGCTACGCACAGCAGAATGCCTCTAAATCAAGAAGCCAGTGTTTTTCGCCAACGTGACAGATTGAAAAATGCTTCTGGTACTTCCATGAGTGGGTTACTAAGCAACACTTTGGCTTCCAGGGAGTAGCCGTGCTGGATGTGATCTCGTGTGCCGGCAGCCTGACCATGTCCCCAGCTGGAGCACTGGGGAAAGGAGGGCGAGTGTGTGCCAGCAGCAAGGCTGTGTGGCTCCGCTGGCTGCAAAACCAGGTTCCTTTGAGACGGGCTGTAACCACAAAGGGAAAATATCCCAGAGGTGATGATGGGCCCGCTCGCGGCGTGGCTAAAAAGCAATGACACTGCCAGGGTACACCGTTGAGAGAGAAGCAAAGCTTAGAAGGTCGAAGCGCCACGCAGTAAACCTATGGCATATCCTGGTCATGCAAACCTTTGCTTCAGCCTGTCTCAGAGCAAATGATGCTGAAGGAGACAGGCTCCAGGGACAGATGCTAAAAATGATAGGGACTGGAAAAGATTTCCACGTGAGGAGACAGATCAAAAAGACTGGAACAGATTAGAAATGGGTAAGAGAGGGGAGGTTAGAGCTGAGTGAAGCGAAGTCTGATACAGAAGAGGAAAATCATGCACTGTTGTTCCCTGTTTCCTGATCCAGCAGTAAGGGGTTGTTTACAGAAAATCAAAAGGCTTAGAGAGAAATTTGCCCTGGTTGCTGACTGCTCCATTACTATCTTTTACTGACTTTTCTCACTTTCCTTTGGAGACTGTGACATGGCATCACCAGAAACAGGCTGAACCAGAACCCAGTGTAAACAAGCCAGACTTATCTGGGTTAGAAATACCTATTTTCTTACACATGGTGGCTGTGCTCAACTATGACGCAGCACACATCTTTTAATCAAGACTAAAGTCTACTTAGACTAGGCTTCTTTAAGACACCAGGCCAACCTCTTGGCTTAAAGTCAATGAAGGAATGTTGATTGAGAGCAGCTGAGAATCTGGCCTATATTTTAAAGTATTGGTACTCTTTCATGTGTCGATAAATTATGCTCTGAATAGAATTAAGTTGTAAGGGATCATGTTTTGTCTTATTTTGTTAGAATGCTGACACACCTTTCCAGCTTTGGTATACCCAGTCTCTGAAATCCAGGAACGTATCGTAAGAGAAGAAAAACATGAGAATGAACAACGAAGGATATTCTGTAGTCAAGCCCAAAGGAGAGGATGCTTGGAAATTCCTCATGCATTTGCTATAGCCTTCCCAAAAGGATGCAAGGGCACATCTCTTGTGTTATAGTTCCAGAAGAGCTACGAAGGGAGAGCACATCAGCCATAACATTCGTGTCGCATCCTTTGATTTTCAGCAGACACTTCCCTTTTAATGTCGCTGGCAAAGTTTGCACTGGCAGTGCATAGTGGACATCAAAATGCAATCCCGAGTCCAGCAGCAGCAGATGTCTGGGCTGGAAAGAGATCTGTGCTCCAACAGAGTTCATGAGCAGAGGGATTTCTGCCTTTCTGCCACAAAATCTTGAGGAATCTAAGGGAAATCCTTATCTTCATTTTCAGGACGGCAGGCACATGGTTCCTTGATGAGAAATAGCAGTTTCAAAGTCTTATATGGCAACAGCAGGAAGAGTCCTATCCAAGGGGACAAAACTCCAGACTGCGGTATCTCAATCACAGGTGAGACATGCTAGCAAAGACTCTTCAGACTGCTGCAAAAAGGAGCACTCTCCCAGCCAACCAACTCAATCATTCCAGACATGGGAAGGAGATGAACATGAAATGGACTTGTCATTCTTGATCACTCCTTCAGAATTCAAAGAATAAAACCTGCCCTTCTCTACCCTTGGCTTCTGAAAAGTGGGGAGAGAGAAAACGTTTCCTGAGTCGCTGTGGAGGTGAAACCTGTAGTTTGTTACAATGAACTGAATCAGATAGATGACTAGACTGACAGGAGTCTGACAGAAAATATCAATACCTGAAAAAACCAGCTATTTTCAGGTATGAAGTGTTCTATTGTTAACTTCATGCATGCAAAGGGAGGTAAGCTGGTCTGGAAATACTAGTTTCCTCATTTCAAAACAGCAGTAACAACCTATATTCTAAATGCAAGGGTGAATACTGTAATAATACTTTACATTTTCATCCAACGTGGCAGAAGCACACCCCAAACATTAATAAGCTATTGGCTTGATTCCCCAGCTGCAAAACACCTGGCATTCTCGCTGACATTTATGCAGTAAGAGAGTAAGCCCTAAAAACCCTTCTGTCCCCCAGAAGTAATGGCTATTGTTTACCTTTCCCCCCTCCCCAGCTCAGTGCCTCGATGCACAGTGGTGGTGGGACTCATCAAACACCCCAGAGGGGCAGCTGGAGGGGCAGGATGGTAACGCACCCCTCCTCTGCCCCCCCCATGAGCTGCCTGTCAGGACAGCCAAACGGCGCTCGCACGTCTTGCAGCCTGGCAGGATCCTTCCAGAGAGCCACTGTCCCCCACGGGCCGGGGGCACCGCCTGGCACCGTTGGACACTTTTGCCCTTGTCTGCAGTGCGGTGAGACCTGGCACCCCACCAGCGCTTCAGGGACTGAGCTGGGACAGCGCCAGCACTCTGCTAAACTGCTCCCCGGGAGCGAGGGACTGGTGTTCTGGTCCTGGTTGGTGGCCCAGGACGGGTAGAAATGGGGGACCCTGAGCCTGCACTGCCATGGGAATGTGACGGGGAGCTGGCTGGACAGCTGAGCCTGTAAATCAGTCCTCTTCAGTCCCGAGACCCCCTCCTCTCCCTTCCCCTCCAACAAAACTGAGTTTATCTTACATGAGCCAGAGTGGGTTTGGTGCCTGCCCTGAGAAGCCATTTAAGTACTGCCGGGGCTGGAGGTCGTTGTCAGTAATTATATCACCACCGAAGGTGGGTTTGGCTGCCTGCCAGTCCCAGCTTCTGCCCTCTTTGACCAGGGGAAAAGCATAGGCACAGTAACCAAAACTTTTCATTTCCTCTGATGGGTCTTGGACCTTTGGCATCCAGCTCCTGGCTCGTCCCCTGCTCCATCTCCCCAGCATGGGGGGCAGAAATGAACAGCACAGCGCAGGACAGTTGGCTCTGCTTGCCCTGCTACCACCCGGGTCTGCAGCACTGTCGGAAGCGGCAGCACTCGGTTCTTACACAGAGCTTCTGGGCTCCAAGTGCTTTGCAAAACCGGCCAGCAATTGCCATCCCGCCTTTCCCCTTAACATAAGCCTGCCCACAGCAGTGCCGCCACCCCTGTTGTAGGCGGACATACACCCCACACTTTACACCTCCACTTCAATGCAGCGACACATCGTGCTCCCGGGTTACCCCCCGAGCAGCTCTGGCCCTCCACGCTGGCGGGCAACCCGGCACGGCCAGCGGCTCCGGTAACCGAGGACTGAGTTTGGCAATGAGTATGCCAGCACCTCTGGCTGGCTGGCTGCGGGTTGTCTCTGCAGACATCCCTTGCTGTGGCTGGCACGGCCAGCGGCTCTGGTAACCGAGGACTAAGTTTGGCAATGAGTATGCCACCTCTCTGCAGACATCCCTTGCTGTGGGTGATGCACCCACCTGCTCCTGCCCCGGCAGAGGTGGGCACCCTTCCTGGCTGCCTAAAGAGCATTAACGCATGCTTCCCTTGTCCTGCCATGTAGTATATTATGCTAAAGTACGAGCTGCTAACATCAGAGCAAACCCCAAACTGGCTAGAGAAGAGGGCTTCCCTGCCTGCCTGCTCCTCTCCATGGAACTTATTTTCATTAAAAAAAAAAAGAGAACCCATCTTTTAGTCGTTTCCTCCGTAAGATTTGCATCTTCCGCCCTCCCAGACTGGGGCCAAATTGTCCCCAGTAGATTTTCTGTGGCTTTGTCCAGGTTTTACATTGGGAAAACAGAAATAATTTTCCCCTTCTGCTCCGAAAGACAGTTTTATAGACAGACAGACAGACAAGTAAGATCAACCAAGATGTCTTGCTATACAAAAGTGCTCCTAGCATTCAAGGTTACATTTTTCTCCACTTTATTTATCTTCTTTAACTTTTAGATGAAGCAGTTGCATCCTGTTAAAGGATTCCTACTCCTTCATAGCCACTTTCTTTTAAGTAGGTGGATGAGGTGCTGTTTAGTGGTGGATTTGGCAATGTTAGGTTAATGGTTGGACTTGATGATCTTAAAGGTCTTTTCCAACCTAAATGCTTCTATTATTCTATGATTCTATTAACTGTAAAGTTTTCTCCAATGCAAGGTCTTGATATGTTGGAACTCAATGAACCAGACACATGATGGCGGATATGGCACTAAACAGAAAAATTTGGAAAATTTCATTTCAGATAAACCTGAAATGCTTTTGAACTCCACATTAAATGTTGTGTGTCAAATGAAGGCTATTTTATTATTTTATTTTTAAATTAAATTAACCTTGAAGTTCAAATATTGAAGTGCTTCATTATAAAAAGATTGAAACAAGCATTTTCAACTCTTCTGATATTTTTTGTATGAAATAATTTGCCAGATTGAACTTGGATATATGAATAATTGTGGTTCTCTCAAAAGTGCTTTTTTTTTAAAAAAAAATTTGTTCCACAAAGCAAAACCATGCCCATGTCTACCTGGAATTTCCTTGCTCACGATGCACACTAACCCTCTGGCAGTGACAAGTTTAATTAATATTCCTTTCTACCCCCATCCACTCCTCACCTCCCAAATGACCCCTGTCAAAACACATGCTGTAGGTGCAAAGAACATGCACCAGCCCCATAGCACACTGCAGTGCGGGAAGGTCTTCCTTTGGGGCAGAATTTACTAAGCTCCTTTTAAAGGAAGCTAAGAAATAATGATTTCAAAATTATTTACAGCAACTTTTGCTTCAAAAGAACACACTTAACAGTGGCTTTCCTAACTCAAGAACTGGCCTGAGGTATGTTTACAGAAATTATGTAAACTCAGACCAAAGGCAAGCCTGTGGAAGTGCAGTTTGGAGGCAGAATGGGACCCATCTCATGTTTCTTACATGTATTGCCTTTTCTGAGCTGCAGGGAAGGCTCTGTGAAGGTAACGCGAGCTCAGCTACTCAGTGGCAGGACTCAGATGCACCCCATTTTTGTGCCCATTTCTCCACCCCTCTGGTTTCCAAGCCACCTTCCCACCATGGCGCAGAAAACAGGGCAACACAGCACACAAATGTTGTGAAAGGTAAGCCAGAACCAAACCGTGATTTCACGCAATATAGTCTAACTTCTTCAGCATCTGGAACAGCCTGAGGTAGCTAACACCAAGGTAGCTGCCATCCTGGGCATGAAGGAGGTAATGCACAATTTACTGCATCAGGAAAGACGATTTTCTGTAAACAACCTTTTTTAAGTTATCCCAAGTAGGTTAAAAATGAGAAGGATCACATGGATATGTTTAAGTAACATATTTTAAGGCTATTATGCAGACACAGCTTGTATTTAAATGCATCCTCTCCCACAGTAAACATCTGTTTTTATAATAAGGACAGGAAGAACAATTACATCATCTAGCCTGACTTCCCCTGTAACACAAGTCTTTTTCAGTCAGACGTTCCTGTGATTGACTAAGATTGCATTTAATTAAAATACCTCTCCTGGGAAGCTGCCCATTCTTGATTCAGAGGGATGCAGGATCTACCATCTCCCATGGTAGTTTGCCCTGATTCATGCTACAGTGTCACTCGCCTTGCCTGCACGAAGAGTTCTGAAATACTCCAGAGTCTGATCACCTCAAGGGCTGCCAACAAACTTGCACGCTCTGCCATAGAAAGAGAGAGAAGCGTACAGAGACGGAGTCCTCACACTGTCGGCTGCCCAGACCATATGGCTGCTACGAGCGGTTTCAAGACCTGCCAGACAGCGGATGGGGTCACCCAAGGAGTTCACCCCAATGGCCATGCAGGAAGGATGTCTCCGGGGGGGCGGGGGCGTACCAGGTGTCAAGGAATCAGTTCTCAGGCTTCCTAAACTCTTCCTTACCCTGATGGCTGTGCCACAGCCTCTTCACATCTCAGTAAAGCAGGTACAGCACTGTTAGCTTGGTGGATCGACCAGCATTTCTGAAGTCTGTGAAGAGGTATGGCTCCAAATGCATGCTAAAAGTCTCCCTGAAAGGTCTGTCCCAGCCCCTTACCCTACACCGAGCAAGTGAAGAAGGAGGAAGTTCTCAGCATGGCGGAGCTGGCATCTTACCTGCTGACAAAGTCACCTGGAGCTGCCTGGCTGCACAGCCACGCAGCACAAAGCCAGACAGATGGAACACAGCCGGACCACAGCGGGTAGGCACCCTATTGCGCTGATCTCAGATGGCAAATAACACTTTGCTGTGGAAGATGTAGCAATCTCCCCTTCCGTCACACCTCTTTTGCGATGAAACTTCAGCAAGGCCACTGAGGAATATTCCCAAACATGAAAGACACTGTTCACTGCAGAATGGTTGTGGGAGGAGAAAGCAGTCAGTGCAATGGATCAAATCCTCAAGGAAGGAAAGCAGGTGCGTGCACAGAGCACAGCTCACGTAGCACTGTCTCCATCGCAAGGATGGGGAGCACTGACATGCTGTGCCAGCCTGTCCCTCCAACAAGGCTACCTGGGACGTACACGATTAGCCACTGCTGCCTCCCTAACACACCACTGAAACTACATGCATTTTCCTCTTTGTTTGGTAACGCAGACATTGTCCTACTCCTCTCCCAGTGCCAGGAACCTGGAAGACGATGGCTCTTCTTACAACAGAGCTCCTTAAGCCCAGCTAAGCACCAGCCTGAACACTAACCCACCTCAGCTGCTCCCACCACCAGCACCACTGCAAAACTCCTCCAGCACACACCCTTCTCAGCTCCTGTCCCTCTTGCCAAAACACCCATGAGGCAGCCCAGCAGCATCCTGC
>NW_010260166.1:23930-51495 GCF_000690775.1 Eurypyga helias
ACCACAGCAGCAACAGGACTTTGCATCAGCCTGAACTGTGCGATGGCCCCGAAGTGCCAGGTCAGCAGGGTTCGACCCCACATGCAGCTGAGTGCAAATGCTCATGCGGGTGAGCTGTGGTCCCCAAGTGCTCCCCAGGGCCAGGGCAAGTCCAGGCTGGGAGGAAGATGCTTGATTTTACGATTTTTCTAGAGCTATGTCCCAGCAGGTACCAGGCACCCAAGACAGGTCCGCAGGCTCCTGCTTTACCCTCCCTTCACCTGCTGCTCAAATTGCTTTGTACTCTTGACTCGCCTGAGGGGCTGTCACATGGAAAGCCTAAGGTATTGAATGAATTTCACAGATAGCCAGTGGAACTGCTCCGCTAGAGATTTGGTCCAATACAACTAGGATAAATACTTTCTAAACCTTAATAAAGCCTTTTTCTATCAGGTTAAAATACTCCTGCTGCAGCCTGAGAAGAGGCTCCAACAGTACATGGGAGAATCCAGCAGCTGACACGGCTACTTTCAGCGTGCAAGCTGAACAAAACACCAGAGGTGAAGAAGCTATCTAAATAATGAGGGAAAGTGCATTAGGTCAGTATAGCTCATTCTAACTAAGTGTAATTAGCAGGAGAAGGAAGAAAAATTAGCTCACCGATATTCTTTCACAATGTCCTTTCAAGTGTTCAGGGACATTTAATTTTGCAGAAAAGTTTCAACCAACATAAATATGCCAAATATAATATCTTCAGTGTCCTTACCTACTTGTACAAGCAACTCGAGTCACGTGCTGCTTGGGAGTCTCATAAATTTATATTGTAAGCCCACTCAAACCTATGCATAGAAAGTAATATCTTACCCAAGAAAATGGTCATTCTGGGCTACCTGGCAGTGCGGGGAGTTGCAGGTTTTTAACCTTAAAGGTGTATCTAGTAGCAGTTCTTTAATGTACTCACTTGTCCTCCTAGTGATGTCTTAAATTATTCAGAAACTCCACTGTAATAATATTTTTTCAATTGATGCTCTTGCTTAATGTTTCTCCATTTCACATGTAGAGGTTTGTTTAAATTAAGTACAAGTATTTCTATTTAAATTTTTCAATCATTATGAAAATCTTCCTTTTCATATTAGGTTCAGTAAATTATTCCCTTCTTTAGAGCTGGGGAAGTTGTTGGGTGGTTTTTTTGGGGTTTTTTTGGTTTTTTTCCAGATTAGCATGTATGCAAAAATGCAGTTGTAGAGAATTTGGGGGCAAAATGATTTGAAAACTCAGCTAATTACTTCGATGAAAAATGGTAACACTTTGGAAATGCTGGAAGTCCTGATTAGGCAATTCCTGGAATAAAATGCAACTTTAGGTGGCAGAACATTTTAGTTCAGAAATTCCAAAAAAATGAATCCAAAGTGCTTCGTTCGAGCCTAACCAAAGGTGTTCCTTTTTGCAGCTTACTTTAGATTGTTCAGAAAAATGGCAATTAATACTTTCTATGATCAACTTAAGATGACGTTTTTCTTTTGTTCAATATTCTGAGCTAAACAGCAAGTCAGTTACCTACATAACTATTCCAAATTTTCCCAATAAAAATAAAATCAAGAGGCTGGACGGTGTGCTGGCACTGCAGTGGGACTGCAGTGTCTGAATGTCCTGAAATACCAAAGACGGTAGACTTTTCTGAGCATCTGTGTTTGTACATACTGGTGCTGTTCTTCCTCCAGAGATACTAAAACCAGATTTCTAAAGATCTGCCAAATCAAAGCATTTGATCCAAGGGAGAAAGTGCCACCCCAAAAATTTCTGATCAGTGCTTCTCTCGGTGACAACGCGTTGTTCATGACCCAGGAAATATTGAACTAATGCAACTCTCAAAGCCCCCCGTGAATACAGAGTGGCTGCAGTAAAGAGATTTCCAGTCAAGCCTGTGAACAGAAACAACTGGTGCTGCCCCCAGACAAAGTACTCACCAATAATTCCTTGGGAGATATCTTATTACTTCTTCTTTAGAAAGAAGACTAAACAGAAAGCACAAGGCCACACAAAATTGACTTCTCCATGTCGATATAACACCACTACCCCACCACCCCCCATAATGCATGTGAGCCTGTAACGGCAAGCAGCAACCATGCATAGCACTGAAGAGATTTCATCTGGAGCATCAGGAAAGTACACGATCCTTCTGGAGGAGCTCAGGAGGTGCGGCATGAGTGACAGTGAATACCACAGATACCTCTTCCTGTATTTGAGTGTCCATTCGTTTTGATGTGGGTTGTGTCTTTGTGTTCTGGATGGGAATTGTGTGCTGGTATGGCAACACCAGGAGCAAAGTGTTTCTTGGCTGCTGGAGCTCCTCAGGCTTGGAAGCCAAAAGCTGATGCTCGCTCTCTGAGCAGCTCCCGGCACAAATGACAACTCCAGCTCCCTGCAAATGAAGAAATCCTTCTTATAGGGACGACATCAAATCGAGGCAGTCAGAGTTTATGTCAAGATCAGCTTGAACAGGATATCAAATACTCCTAACATTGGAATTGCCTGTATTTTTCCGAAGCAGGCTCTGCTGCCCTTGGTGTCGTGTACGTAGACTCCCTACACAAGTTACAACACAGCTGGGGTGTGCATTGCCACTAGGTGTTTTACATTTTCATACATTCAATACACCGCCTCCCCGTCAAACAGAAACCTTTAGCTAATTATTAGCTTCATTTCAAAATTTTCCCCTCCTGATTTAGTTTCCTCTTTATCAAAGTTACAAACATTTAGCTCCTGAATGCATGATTGATTTGTAATTATTCTTGTCTCACCCCTCATGTAAACCGCAGTCATTTGCACTCACATGTCTCCTTCTCCAATTCTACTGCTCTCTGCAGATTTTAGTCAGAGAATCAATAACAGTAAGGGACTAGTTCTCTGCTCCACAACAAAGTGACAAACTACAACCACTTGTAGTACATTCAGATTGAATCCCCTGCAGAGGACATAACTGAATGCCAAATGTAATTCAGACCGTAAAACTCTCACCCTTCCAAGGCACAGACAGACCAGAAAACAAGGAAGGTCATTCCTCTTAATCGAGTCTCCTGACAACAGACTCTCAGCTATGCCAGAGAGGACCACCCTGTCTGGGGCTTTCTCTCTGGGACTTTGACTTTTCAGGAAGTCCAAAGTCACAGTTCACAGGAGCTCAATTCCGTTGACTAAATACCCAACGCCATCGGGAACATCCAAAGATTCCTATGACCTGCAGAAGAGCTGTGTCTTGGAAGAGGAGGTAGAAACCAGGCAAGATTGAATAGGACATCTCAGATCACACTAAACCTCCACATCTATTAATTTTCTTTCTCTGCAGTGCTACCTGCCTCTGCTTTGCTACTACTTCCTTAACCCTACATGGCCCAGGCCACTTTCTGAATTTTTTCCCTCTCCACAAGGACTTTAGTGTGACTTTCACAGCAGACTTCCAGCATATGTTACCTTCTGGGGGCTCAAAGACTGGTGGATTCAAGCAATACATGTGATAGCCACGGTCACAGTCATCACAGAAGAGCAGCTGGTCCTGAGGCAGGGTTGTTGGGAGACAGTAGGGAAACAGGGAGAGAAGGAGAGGAGAGGAGAAGAGAGAGAGAAAATGATGCAAATTAATCTCTTGCCAAGATGAAAACAGAAGCATGGTAACCAGCAGTGCTCAGCTACGAACGCAGAGCTGCAACATAGAGACTACTGGGAACGTAAAAGGCTGCGGGCATCAGGTTAGTGTGTCCACGATCAACCAGCCTATTTCTGAGGGGCTGCAGAGAGCCCTTCTCATCACAAAGGCAGGTCCATTTCTAAGTAAAAAATGTCTCTGAGACGTGGAGGAATTTCTCTCCAAGGTGGCCTTGTGATGCAGGCGCAAGAGCTGTTAGGCTGGGGATATGGTGTACTGAGAGAAGAGGACTGGCTTTACTGGGCTCCAATGTGATCACATGCTGGATCTCATCCCTTTGGGAGAAACCTTCCTTGTCAAAAGCCTGGACTTAGCCAGCTATCCGAAACTCAGCTGAGTAAATGTGCTGTGAAACAGATGGAAATGACATGATCCCACCATGTGGTCTGCACCTCTTTCATATATCTGAGGGGAAAAAAGCTGCTCTGAAGTATCCCATGATTACTAACATAGAACAGCTTCCCGTTTTCAGATTCCCTTATTACTGCTAAACAAACAAACAAAAATCTCAGGCTTCACGTTTATTCTCCCATAGGGAAGGTAATGTTAGCTAATCGCCTCCAAAGTTCTCCAGCCACTGTCAACTCTCTGAATTTCTCACAGACTACCAAGGACCCTTAGCATCAGATTTTAACTGAAAACTCCACAGAGAGGACACTGTTCAGCTGCAGGCTCTGGATCATGGCTTGGAAATCACTGGGATAGGTGAATAGGTGACTAGAGAGGAGCCTAGCCATCCCATTTCAAATGTTTTCATGTTTCCCAAGTCTTGTAATTAAGGATTAAAAGTCACATCAGGAAAGTGAGCAAAATCAGGGACAGAAGAAACACACCTGCCACCTCTCGGGTTATCACCCTCTCACATCTACTCCCGACTACTATATTTCAATGTACAACTCTCTTGCAGCTCCCTGCAGTATGAGTTTATGGCCTCCAGCTAATTCCTAATAAGCATACGAACCACAAGTATCCCCATCTCGAGTGGCCCTATCTGATACCCGTGGTAATTTCAGCAGAGACCGATGGCTGAATGGGGGCACTGAGGAGAAGCCCATCTTTACTCTCAGGCGTGGCTCTTCCCTAGAAATGTACGGAAGCAGCAGCAAAGCCATGACCCACACCATCGCCACGTGCTCCTCAAGAGCGGGCATGACAGTGGCTCGCAGCGGCGCGTACTTGCATGAGAAGGTAAAGGAACTCACATCGTTCTCAGAGGTCCCACAAAGGCTGCAGGATTTGCACTCAATGCACTGCCACTGATAGGTTTTAACAGCCTCAGTCATGTTTGTGGTGAACTGCAGGCAGGTCGGGTGTCCTGAGGAAGATCGGAAACAACTGTCATTGTTAAGGCTCACTTATCACTCGTTAATTAACCGGCATTAAACTTGGGAACAAAACGCACATGGACATGGACTGATCACAACATGGGCTGCAGCTAACAGGTACCAAAGAGGAAAGCAGGCATTAACCCTTTCGCTGCCGGGCACAAGAGAAAATCAGAGTCATCCCCACCCATTCCCCATTGGCAAAGCAGTTTTATTCAGAGCTCTTAAAAATGGTCTGGGTTTGGGTTTTGCGGGGCAGAGGGTTTTTTTTTGAAAGAAAACAAGAGAAAGGATGAAATCGGAAACAAACCCAATTTCAGAGAGAGCCCATCCATCTCAATAGAAATCGGGCTGCAGTTTCAATTAGTGTTGTTTCAACCGGACTGAAGGACCTGGTGGAAATGAGGTTATTCTCCATTTCAGAACTCCCCTGCCTGGTGTCCACACAGGTGGAGCAATTCTGTAAACTTTGCTTAAATGGAAGCAGTAGCGTACAGAGAAGAAACAAGACAGGTTTGAGGGATATGACTTTTCAGTTTTTTTAAGAGCTCTGCCACTAAAGTTGGTTGGCACAGAGGAAACCAAATTGCACAGCTAACCTTTCAGGATCAAAACGAGAAACCAAAAGGAAAAAAACCCAAGCCAATTCCCACAATGAACTAAATTAAAGGAATAAAGAAGGGAAAGCTAGCAGAACAGTCACATCTAATCGGGAAGGACAAATTGCCAGTTACAACCCCCGCCCCTACATGCGTGTCGACTCCAGCTTTGCAAAACAGCGGTATCACAGTAGCAGGGTCAGCAATGGGCTTTCTGGAGGGGAAAATACAAGCAAACAAACAAACCAAAGGTAGGATCAGTGTTCCTTCTGCAAAACAAAACAACAAAAATATACCGCTGAAATGAAGTACTGTACTCCCAAACCACCCCTATCAGGCTGAGGCAGCCCCTAAGTCACCCGCAATAAGCTACTTCGCCGAAAGCTCTGTATTTAGCAGCCCTGTCTGGCACACGTAAGCATTAACGCTGTACACAGTCAGGGTGGGAGGCATGGAACAGGGAAGCCAATCGCTCACCTACAGAAAAGCTAGAAATACAGGTATGCACATCCAGCACTACCTCATGCTACTTCCAGGAACTTCCACCATCCGGTGCGCGGGGTTTTTCCACCTCTTGCCAATCTGCTGTCCTTAGACTACAGCCAGTGGGCAGGAAAAGAAATCTTTTCCACCTCCAGCAGCCTAAATGCATTTTGAAGAGTGAAGAAAGAAAGGCTGCTTCTCCAATAAGAAAAGAAAGGCACAGCTACAGTAGATGTGGGCATAGACGCGGTGTCTTCATTACCGAACCTAGGAGTGGAATTTTGCTGTGTCGCCGCTTCACCCATCACCACCCTACAAGAAGCTTCTGCAGTTTCTAGCCAGTGAAGCAAGTGGTTGCTGAGAATTGCCGGGTAAGGCAATAATGCTGTAGGGAATATATTTCCTTTATATGCCCACGATACCACCAAATGTTGTAATAAGGATTTTTGTTCTCCAGTTACATTTGCATGATAGTGACACGAAAGATAAGCCCATCCAGCAAAGAAATGTGTGTCCATAATGTATTAAGGAAATTGAATAGAAGATAAAGGAGATATTTAAGGAAGAAGGGGTCAATGACATTGTTTATATCACTCTTAAGCCTTTGAATAAAGAAATGTTTTGACAGTACTGATGAGCTCAGATGGGCTAAGAAGACCATGGGGTTTTGGAGCCCTTGAAATGTCAGCATAAAACAAGAGTCAGATTTTACTGAGATTTGCAGTGGACCAAGTCAAAACTAAAACTCTGGGGACCTTGAAACAGCAACTGTCCACAAGGAGATTTTGTGACATGATACCTTTTCTTGCTGACAGGGCCTCATACAATTTCTGATACTACCAAACCAGCGGAACCTGACATGACACTGAAATGTTCCTCCAAATCTGATTTACAGCAAACACAGAACCTCATTCCAACATCAGTAAATAGAACAAATGTGCCACACTACACACTGGGGAGGAATTCATCCCAAGAGCAGCAAGGCACCTTCAAGAAAGGTTGTACAGTGCTGGAATACATCACAGAAAAGAACTCATACAGGGAGGTGAGTTAATCAGAGAGTTAAATAGCTCCAGTCACATTTGAAAAGAAACAGGAAGAACGGAATCAAACTTACAGAAATAAATCACAGCTAAATGCACACACACATTCACGTGCTCGCTTGCCTGCGTACACACATTGCTCATTGCAGAGACTCCAGCCAGACTCTCCCTTTCTCAAACGACATGAAGGTCAGGTTCTGTTCACTACTTTATCTCTGTCCCTTCACAGCAGTCTTGGCTGCCTCGTTCCTCATTTGCTTCAAAAACACCTCTGCAGGTTTTCTGTGCTGTGTCTCGTATTGATGGTGCTTCAGTCCTTGAAGTGACCCATCCTATTTCACACAGCCCATCTCAGAGAACCCCACCCACCACAAGCCCAGAGGACATGGGCTCTTGTGAGCTGAGGACTGCTTAGAAAATGTGAACAGTGGAGTGAGGGCCACCGTGGCTGCTTTTTGTTAGAAATATTTTGCCATGATATACCCATTTATTCACTCCATTGGGCTCTCTCTCCAAATGCTGTGACAACAAAGGAGTCCAACAAATGCCCACAGTCATGTCTGCGTAGCCGTAGATTGCTCTCTGTTAGCCCAGGGCTTATGGCATGTCTAAGGGAAAAAGAATATCTCGTGGACATGTCTGTCTTTAGCCTCTAAGCCAGATCATCTTTCACATTAGACAACATGCCCGGTGGTACAGTGACCCCCAACCTAACGTCGTTGGAAAGACTATTTTTACTTGTGCCAGCAGCACGATCAGGCACTGCAGCGTACGGCAAGCACGCCAACAGATACTCAAAACATGAATATTCTTTTTCCTGCCCTCCCTGCTCTCCTTCTTCACAACCTCTCTGTTTTCCTGCTACTTTGGTTCAAAACCCAGTGTTTTTCATGACCTATAAGAAAATTCACACGCCCAGGACTTCCCAGAGCAGTGTTAGTGAACACCATCCTCGCTCCACATCACAGCACTTCTTGGCCTTCCCTCTGTGGCAAACTACCTGAAGGCAAAGCCCTGTAGCTGCATACCGCAGGCTACTGTAGGTAGATGCAAATTCCTATGAAAAATTTAAAAGAAAAGGCTAGTTCACAGGCAATTTTGCTTTACACAAAGAGCAGTCCAAAATGTGGTTCAGGTTGCAGACACTGCGGTAGCACATGAGCCAGAGAGCTGAAAGTCTTTCTTGCTTAATTTCATCACTTATGATGTGGTCAAGATCAAGAAACGGTCTTATTTGGCTAATCTTGAGGTAAACGGCATCGGCTGCAGCCAAGGTGTGCGGCAGCGAGTCTGCTGCTGGCGCTCAGTTAATAATTCAGGTGGTGGCTCAGCCCTGGCAAACCCTGGGTCGCTCTCACATGTCTGTATCAGCTCCGCAGATCTAACAGGGGGAAGAAGTAACACATATTTATGGTGTCACCCAAGTCAATAGACAGACCTCTAAAATACACCCTGGGAGCAGTTCTGTTGGAGGAGAAGGCGATATGTTAACATCGACAGCTTCTAATCTACCGTAACTATCCTCTACCTAAACTTTTGCCATGCCGCAATAGCTATAAACAACACAGACAATAAAACTTGCAGTGAGAAGGTTTCCAACAGCTCATCCCTTTGTCTTAAAGCAATATTTTAAAGTACAGATCAGCCCTGAAAGCTGCCTCATCTTTGTCAAAACTCTCCTCTGGATCTGAACCCTGCGACTGAGACCATATTTTATAGTGACACCCGTGTTTCACATGTCACTGGCTTTAATCTTACGCTGTGGCCACCAGACATCTGGTCAGAGGAGTGAGGGGCGAACACATTCAGAGACCATTTTTTTAAGTCCCGCACCCGGTACGACTGCAGATGGTTGGTAAAGAGAATTTTAACATAAATACCCTAAAAAAAAAAAAAAATCTAAAAATCTCTTTCGCTTACACTGGCTGTATAACTGACATTAAAGGGCAGGAGCAATCTGCTGCTCCCAGGCGCTCTGTGACCAGTGAAGGCCTTAGAACGGCTCATTAGTGCTTCTTCAATAATGGATTCTGCATTGCAAGATTAATTGCAGCCATGTGCTCTGTCACACCCGCCACAGACTATTTAAGTTAACAATCCAATCAATAACCTTTTTCAAACAAAGGCAGAGATTATCTTCAGGGAAAAATATAAGCAAAGACTCCTTTTTTAAAACAAATGTGAAATTATTTATATAGAGTAAAGGGAATTTTCAACGACTTTCCAATTCTTTCCCTTATCTTCACTATGTAGTGGTGGGCTTTTTAATCAATAGCATAATGAAAACCCACAGGGCTCCTGGCTATATCACATGAGAATTTATTCCATAAACTACTCAGGTTTTTAAACAACTATATTAAAGATATATTAAAGATACAATGACCTATGTCACAGGAACCCCATCCAAATAATGGAAGTTTTACATGCAAAGAAACTGCAAAATTTCCTCCTGCTAATATTGAATAAGCATTGCTATGACCACTCCCATCATTAGACAGAATTATTGTCATTATTTGTACAAAAGAAGGGAAAGGTAACTTGGAATTCTAATAAGGGATAGGATTTTACGGTTATGATATAAAAACTTAGCCCTCATTTCTTTAAGAAAACATGCTTATAGATGTGTACTGTCAACAACAGACGGATTAGAAAGGGTCCTTAAAAACCCAAACCGGCCAGCCACACTGAAAGGCTTGGCTCTGCCAGAATCCAAGGGCTCAAGGAGCTGCAACTCTCAGAACAAAACCAAATGTTACTGAGGGATGAGGATGGGGAGTTCTTGGCATCTTTCTGTCCCTCCCATCTTGCAGTGTCAAGGCACTACATTATATGCCTGCCTGCTCAAATGGAGGTGCTCATGAACAAAAAACTGCCTTCAGAAGTGTTTGTGGGGTGAGGATCCAGGGCACCACCTGTCCCAGTACATTTGTGGTACAGGGAAACAGGAGTGTTTCATTATGGACAAATATAGCAGATTTACCAGTGGCCAGGGCAGTGTCAGAGGCTGCAGGGAAAGGGTTCTTGTCTCACACCCTTTGGCACAGAGCCTTGATGAATCCAGCTGCTCACGAAAAACAAAAAAACAAGGCAGGAAATCTCACTCGTAGGCACCATTGGGGTGTATTACCATTAGAGAGAAGAGGAGGAGAGGAAATAGACTGCCCAGAAAAGCTGTGGATGTCCTATCCCTGGAAGTGTTCAAGGCCAGGCTGGATGAGGCTTTGAGCAACCTGGTCTAGTGGAAGGTGTCCCTGCCCATGGCAGCGGGGTTGGAACTAGATGATCTTTAAGGTCCCTTCCAACCCAAACCAGTCTGTGATTCTATGATTAACACCATGAATTGCTACGTCCTGATGGAAATGAGAAACCTGGCTGTTTCTCCCAGTGTCCGAGGCATTGTGTTCCAGCACTGCTACAGAAGTGAGTCCAAAAGGACTCGGGGGCCACGGTGAACAGGCTGGTCAGTCTGATTTGGTCTAATGTGCCACAATATGCCAGTAATTGTGGAAGAATTAACGCCTTTAATAATTGATGGAACTCTGAAACCATTCAGCTGTAGCAGAGCTTATAGTTCCTATTATTTCATTTCCTGGCCCTATCGTTGTTCTGGCCAGCATGGACAGAGCTTAAACCGAGCCCACAGAAAGGGAAGGGGCACGCCGCTGCATCAGCACCCGGGACTGGCAGCCAGCCGCGGTCCGGAGGTGGTGGTTTGCTTCTCGGGACTGCCAGTTCCAGTGGAAAAAGAGACATAAATTACAAGCAGTTGCTCGAATATTCGGCACTGGCAGAAGAGAGCCCGCTTTAATTGCTCACCCAAGGGACAAATAAAACCCCCGTGCGAAAGAGAGTGCTCTAGTCCCCGTCGTCGCAGTTAGGCAGGTGTAATTGGAGACAATGGGAAAGCAGGACAGACCTGTGCTTGGAAGTAAATAACGGCAGGGATCTTGAGGAAGTTATAAAACGGTGGGGGGTGGAAGGTGGCTCTCCCACCTGCACCTCCCTGCTTTAGCCCTCTGCAAACACCAAACACACAGGGGGAGCGAGCTCCTACCAAAACACTCCTCATCTCAAGGCACTCCCTGGAAAATCGCGTTGCCTGAGGAAAGTCCACCCACCAGTTCAACTCGATCCCAGCTTTGACTCCGCAGCACCGCACGGTTTCCTCTGAATTGTTTTTAAGTGTCAAGAGCATCAGCCAGGACAAAGAGCCCGGGCTACAGAGGGGAGATGGAGAGCAGAGCTTGTCTCAAAGGCTGCTCCCGTGCATAAACAAAGCGAAGGACCTGTGCATACACCGGCTCACGTGCACCCAGGGAGATTAGCCGCAGATCAGGCAGAGTGACTCTGGCTGGCACGGGGCAGCATGAGGAGCTGGGTGGGATTCGGGGGAGAGCTCCGGAGCATGCAAAGAAAGAAGCCAGGAGCGAGTTATTCTGGGCACCCTAATGGTTTGTCAGTCAAATCACTCTCTCCCCACACACCATTCCCTCGGTAGCAGATGCCGCAAGTCTTACAAGGAAACCGCTTGAGAAATGGTTCAAAACAGCTTTACGGCGAGAGGTCTGTGTGTGCCTTTCCCTGCGCAGCCCCCTCGCCTCAGCATGCACAGCCCAACCATACGTATCTTATCAGGGAGAAGTGAAAAACAGAATTTACAAATTTTAAAATCCTCTAAAAACTGCTGACAATTAACTTCGGCATATTCAAATCACCGCCCTGGGAGAACATCCTGATTTGGGCTGGCGATGCTGCAGCCGGGCCCTCTGCTCCGGGCTCAGGGTTGCCAGAGGGAGGATAAGCCCTGCTGGGGTTCCCACTGCTGGGGGGTATGGGGAGGTTCCCCTCTGCCCCTCCAAAACTGCCTGGGACGGGCTGAAATCTGCACCGCCATTTCCTACCGTCCAGGCCTTTGGGCTACACAGATCTGGGGCAGAGTCCTCCCCTCCAAGGCGGAGCAGCGGGATTCGGACACATGCCTGGCACGCTGCTGGGTTCACTGCAGATGCTGGCATAACGCAGAAGTAGGGCGGCAAAGCGGGCTCCGCGCATCTGCAAGCCAGGGGACCAGAAGTGGCCCCCAACCCTAGAGCAAAAGGACAGGCCGCAGGCCTGCGATGTGCCATCTCAAAACCAGCCGGCCCTCTGCTCCCTCCTCGCCCAGACCGGCCCCATTAGCCACTGCTGGCCGCCAGACAAAATGGCTTTTTCTTGCCTAGGAGAACTACTGCGGGAGTACTCAAATAACCCCGCACTGAAGCATCGGCTTGTTAATGCACTGGCAAGTCATGCCAGGGCTGTACAATTCCTGGGGGTGAATTAGGTCAGAGTGACCTCCAGAAAACCCACCGGGCCGCCTCGCTGCGCACCGCATTATGGGTAACGATCTGCTAATTGCCAGGAGGCGCTTGGGCTGCTTACCAACACCAACAGGAAGGGAACCTGCCTGCGGGCACCGCACGGACTCCGTATGCCAGGGACACAGCTTCTAATAATGAGAAGAAACCCATTTGCAGAGCACGAACTTCGGTGGACGGGCACCGAATGCTAATGCTGCCCGGCAGGTAGACCTCGGGGGGGGTGGGCTGCGTGAGACCTCCCCCCAGCAATACCACTCGCGCAACGCAGGGCAGGGTCGGCGTCTGGTTGCACAGTAAAGTAGGGGTGAGGTAGATGGAGATGAAAATGCTGGAGTGGGAGGAAGGCTGCTTATCCAGACACGATGAATCACCACAACCTGGAAAGCCAACATTCCCTTTGCCCGGGAGACATTTTTGTTACCCTTCAACAAACTGCAGTGGAAAAAAACCTCCGGCGTGGCTCCGACCTCGTCGCTATGCACTGCAGGCTTCGCAGCCAGGCCAGCTCACACACCACAGAGCTTTCAATCAACTGGCAGGCTCGCTAAACCCTTTCAAAATGAGCAACCAAGCAAAAATACTTGGTCATAAACACTAAAAATAGGAATGGAGGATTGGGTTTTGTTTTCCTTTTTAACTTGGTGAAGCCAGTTCTTCCTAGTGCATTAAATCCACCTCCCTGGCAGCCCATTTAGAACATCTCCTCCCCCCTGGGAGAGCCAAAATCCCCAGCTATAATGAGAGGAGTGGGGTAGTATTTAAGATGCTGGGGAAACAGCAGCCTGCATAGCCTTCCGTGAGAGTATTACCTTTGTTAAACCCCTCCACCATAAACCAAGATATCAGCTCTGCCCCTCATCCCCTCCTTTTATCCTGAACAAGGACTCTGCTGCCTGCCTGAACCCGTCTGCTGTCCAGATACCTGGTCCTTCCCCAGGATTCCTGGTGTTAAACTGCCCTGGTAACACAGACCAACACCAGCACGGCCGCAGGGACGCCCCGCGCTGCCCCAGCGTACTCGTGTTATCAAGGTAGCGCTCGCACAGACCGGCCCCAGCGTTTTCCCGCTGACCCGGCAAAGCGTGTCTAACCCGAGCTGGCGTCTAACCCGAGCAGTGGGGAGGAGACGGCGTTTTCCCAGGGCGTTCCGACCGCCGCTTCTCCGCCGGGATTACATGGGAGAGCGCAACAGAGGCAATGCCTCTGAAAAGAGGCCGTGTTCACCCGGTTGGTTTGGAGAGCATCAAGATAAGCCCCCTGCACCGCTGCAGTCCTCCATAAGCACCGAGGGCTTCGGGGAGAACCTCAGAGGTGATTTCACCCTCAGGCCAGGAAACAGGCATCCCATAAAAGTAACTGGCGATTGAAAACGGGGTTGGCTGATGAATTAGGAGAGAGGAAAGGGAAAAAGGAGAGAGTATTACAAAACTCTGGACATTCTTTCTAGAAAGATTAGGGAACGACTCTTAGACTAATAATTCCCTGCCAGCACAGTACTAGATATTTCAAATCAAATGGCAAACTCCAGAGAAATTATTTAAATGTCATCATTTTAATATTAAATGAACTTAACTACGCAGAAGACACCATGCCATTGCATAGGCAGTGACCTCATTGCTGCTGCATGAGGTAACCACGTACCATCCAGGTAAAGAAATTCAGCGCGTGATGGGGAAATGGTTGATGACCGATGCAAACACGCTGCAAATACAAGGGGGTCTGACTTTCCCACGCAAGCACCATTTACACTGTTGCCAATGTGACCGTATATACAGACATAAGTAGGGCTGCCTCGCTCAACTGGATGCAGTCTGGGGCAAGTAACTTCAGTCCCTCCTTGACTTAAAGAGATGCTTTCAGCTGCCGAATGGGCAGTGCTCCCCATGCACACTCTCCATGGGTTGTAATGCAGTGCCAAAATCCCATCGTCCACTGATTTTTTTCCCTTCGCCGTTAGCTAAATCCCTGTTTAGTTGGGAATTTCTAAGTGCCAATCGAGACTTCATCAATATGGCAGCCCATTTTCACCTCCCTATCAAAGCCCCAGCAACATCAATATCTAGAGGGAAGTAAGAGCTGTAACTGCACCCTGCAGAGCATCAGGACGAACTCGGTGGGGTGCGGGTGTGAAATGTCTCAGTTTACTCTCTAAAAAATGCAATTTCAGGGTGATTCAAACATCTGAGTGAAGGAGTGAATTTGAATTAAGTCGTTTCAATCAAAAACAAGCGGGTGGGGAGAAAGGGTTAAGAGGCGGGAGAGGGAGAAACTGGTTTTGCAGAAGGGGTGAGACATTTTGTGCCAGTGTTTCATAAACAAGAAGTCAGACTTTCATTTTGGAGCAGAACCTTGCTTCAGAAGCGAGCTAGGTAGAATTGTTTTTAAGAGAGGGAAAAAACACTCAGAAATGAAATGTTTCATTCAAGCCTGTGCACACTTGGCAGTGGGAAAGGGTCGTTTCATTGAGAAAAAGAGAAAGCTTTTCATTTTGAATCAAAGCAAAATCTTTCCTCCTCACCAGGGTATTTTTCAGTTCAGTTATTTGAACAGCCTTTTTGAGTAACTGTTCAAAAAAATGCTGCCAGAGACACCAGAACAGTCACTTTTTTTTTGGTTTGGTTTTTTCCACTGGAAAAACACCAGATTAAAATCCATAACCTTTTTTCTCAGAGCTCACCAGACCTCCCACCCCAGATTAGCCAAGACAAAGTGCAGGCTGTTCTTCAACCTGTAGCAAATGAGTAGTGTTGCTTTAACCTACGCAACCAATACGTCATAGAAGCTAAATATCACACCAGATTAAACAAGAAATGAGCTAGTTCCACGGCAGTGGACACGAATGTCCCTCATTAAACAGTTTACTAGTCCTGCTACTCTTCAGCACCAGAGGAATTGCTTAACAGAACCTATACAGAAGTAGAACATCATATTTAATGCCAGAATATGATCTTCCAGGTACTAAGGGGCTCTGTGAGTCTTCTGACCCTGCTCTTAACCACTACACTGGCTAGTGGGACCATTGCTCAGTGGTTCTGTTAATGGCAAAGAGGTTGGAAAGTTCTCTCCTACAGGTTGGTCTGACCAGGTTCTGGGCACCCCAACTCCTCTCACCTCTAACAGCTGTTGAGGGTGTTCATCACCTGTGACGGTCACTGCGATGTGGGATCCCATCACCCAAGAGGTGTCTCTCAATGGCAGCTGCACTGAGCCTGATGGGAACTAGTTCTTCTGCACAGGTTGCCAGACCTGTAAACATGTAAACAGTCACAGAGGAATCTAATGGGCGCAGATGTCCCTAGGAAACTCTTCTCCACTTTGTTCTTTCGGATTGCTAAGTACTTGTAAAAACTCACCCTTATTGGAAGTGAGGAAGGGGTCTTGGGGAGCTAATGAATGAAGAGGCTGACCTGGTCTTGCAAAGGAAATGAAGCTCCCTATCCCAGGGAAGGTCCTGTTCTCCAGGTGAAGGGAAACATGGCTCTGGACCATCTGGATGTCTGAAGAGTACAACAGCATTCTGAATTCAACACAGAGAGAGTTTGAGGGTAGTTAAAATCTCTTCTAAGCCTCCAGGCTGATGGACACATTCAGAGACACAGTCGGTGTAGAACGACCTGGGAAAAGCTGGGACCTGTTCTTTAAGAAGCCTAAGCCCAGATATGCCACCAATGGATGAGACTTCTGATCCCAGATCCAGGTGCAGGATGCACTGCACCTAAAACAAGTTGTTGAGCCTGCGGAAAGGGCTGGAAATAGTTTGGTGCTGTTTAAGCCACTCCCAGCAGAGCACTGATGTGAAACAACTATGGTTTGTACCAACAGGGGGAAATTAATTTCTCAAGCATCGCCTTAAAACCAGCCCATGCAAACTCCAACGTACAAAGCGCTACCTGAACTTGAAAGCTGTATCTCACTAAAATAGACACTAAAATAGAAATATGCCTTTAGTCATGGCTTTCAGCTATTTCCCATCCAATGACATCTCTCCCCTTGGAGAGCTGGCCACAATGCCGGCTCCTGAAATCACCATATGAAGAAGTTAATGGTTGTTGGCTAATGAAAGAAATCCAAATTAGTAAGCTAAGTCTTCAGAAATACTTGACAAAACTCTCCTCAAAAAATCTCAAACGAATTTTAAAAAACTCTCCCCAAAAAATCTCTGATCTGTTTCAACACAAGAAGGCTGTATCTCAAAGATTTGGTCACGTTCATTCTCTTCCTGCAGTCCACAATGAAGACACTGACACCAGGACACTGACAGCAAAGGCTGAAGGAACCATGAGAGGGGGCTTCAGCCTAAGCAACAAATGACTCAGCACCTGTGTAAACCTAGAGATAAACTAGAAGTTCATACTGAGAATTGGTTATGAAAAATGAACAGCGCCGAGAAATGAAACTCTACTCCAAAAAAACCCACTGAGAGTAAGACATGGAAGGGAGGCTATGTCTGTCCCTCAAGAGGTACCATCCATCAGCTGGGATCCCAAAGAAGGAGTATGCCTCTGTAAGCCCACCACCCGGCTGCAACATTCAAAGTGCATTGCCTTTTCCGTGGCCACGGAAAAGCTTAAAAAAAACCCAAACCAACAAACCAAACCAAACAAAACAAACAAAAAAAAAAAAGAAAGAGGAACAAAACGTTCAAAGCAATAAGACCTATGCAGAGTTGTTCTCTGAAGTCTGACAGCACTCAACAATAGCTCTGCTGTGGTGGGAAGGTTCTCGTTCATCTAAACAGGGTGTCAACAGACATCCATAAAGGCCAATTTCAATGTATGCTTTCACTCCTGGTTACCTTAGCAGAAAGGCCGAGCTCTGCTCCCTGCATCTGGGGACAATGAAAATGGCAACTGAGTCAGGATGGAGATGACCTATTGAACTAGAGAAGTGCGCTGATGCCACTAGCATTTTCCTTCCTTCCCCTTCCCCTTGCCCTTCCTTCCTTATTTCCTTCCTTACTTCCTTTTCCTTCCTCCCTCCCTTCCTCAAATCAAATTCTTTGATCTGTCAGCATTCAGCCTTGCCCTCAGCTGACCTCCGTCTGGGTCTCTCTGTCCTGTGCAGCCCAGCAGAAAGCTCAAGAGGAGCTAGGAGAAGAAAAACAACAGCAGCAATGGCAGGGGCTCTCGATTTGCCATCACACACCGTCCCTCCCCTCTCTGCTTTGGGGCAGGAAGACAACATTACTTGTCTCCCATGAAATCCCTATGGAAAAGTAGTTTTGTAGGCCTGCAACTGAGAGTATCTGAAAGCAAATCACAGAAGGGAAATCAGAAGGGCTTTAGAACCAGCCATCCTACCAGCCAGCACGCACTCCAAGCAGAGTGTCACAGCCACCTTCTCAGCACAGCTCAGAAACAGGGTTGGCACCTCACCCCACCCTCGCAGCTGCCGCTGGCCCCCAGTGCCCACCAGCTGAAAAGGAAGGAAAGGCCTTGTTAGCCACAGAACAGTCAGGAAACCCAGCAAGGAGTCCAAAAGCAGCTCTACGAGATCTCAAACAGGTTCCCAAGAGCCACAGTGACTGAGGGCAGCAAAGGTCACTGAAGCTGCCTTTTGGTGTCCTCCTTCCCCCAGTGAATTGGCCAAAGGCCTTGCACAGGTAAAGACAAGGTCTGAAGGCAAGTAGTGAGGTTTTCAAGTCATATTCACCTGAAGAAAAAGTGAAGAAACAGGATTCTAACGGCAATTAAGATTACACGTGTGAAAAATAAAACTCTATAGGGAAAGGCTACAGAAGACCAAGAATAGTTAATTCTGCTGCAAAGACAGCACTCTGTGACACGCAGTTCTTCAAACTTAGGCAGGTAGGAGCCCGTCTGTACAATTTTGTACAATTCCTATATTGCCTGGCTGGATTAATTTCTGACTTGTTCTTTAGCACTTATTTGCCATTTAATCTGCTGGGGGGGACAGTTAACTACTCTGAAAGATCTGTACCAACATCAGACGATCTCTTAAAAACTACACCTCTGGTGTAGACTACATCTGTATGTAGACTACATCTCTAGTCTCTACCAGTCTCTAGCCTCTACCAGTAGCAGAGAAATTGATGGGAAGGCAGAGGAAAGGCAACAGAGCTTCATAAAAATGACAGCAGGCCCATTAGGGAAGAGGACACACAGAGTTTCCTAAAAAGATGGCATCTAATCTGAGATCGTATTTCCTCTTTCTCTTTCCATCCTATACAACCATACCACTAATCCAATGTGTGTGAAGGGAAAGGGGAGTGTTCATGCCTGCACCATGAAATGCAGCGAAGGGAACCACAGTTTTCACTAGGGTGACGGGATTACAACTGGAACAGTAGGGTCAGGACTCTTTAAGGCAATGTCACTAAAATCTATACAAAAAGCTCTCATATAATTTAGACTCCACCTTTGAATCCCAATTAAGTTAATGCAACTCCATTAATCTCATGGAGAAGGTTATTAAAATACAAACACATTTAGGAAGCTCCTCTGTTACGACCAAATGATAGGAAACACTCTTAAAATGAGTCCTACACAGAAGCGGTATTTTGTTTCCTGCCTACCTTCACTACAGCAAGCAACAGGACCAGTTTCTGTAGTCCAATGAGTGGAGAAGAGAAAGTGAAAGAGAAAAAAGGAAGAGAATTAATGTCAAGCTTCATCAAGAAATACAAAACAAAAGCCGGGGACAAAAGTCATAATTTACAAAATGGAAAAGGGAAACAAAATCAATAGAGGAGGAGGTTTTATTTTAAGCTTCAAAAAGACTATTATAAACCATGGAGAGCTTAGAAAAGTATATGTACAAGGATGTTATTCAGCAACGTCTTTTTAAAAGAAGATTATTTGCACTAAAAAAGACTACATGGAATTGGTCTGATAAAGTAATATTTACAGAGGAATATACAGGAGGGGAGTTGGAAGCAGAACTTTTATTTGGTAGGAACATTACACAAACTGCACACAGACCCTACAATTTGCAAAGCTTCATTACAGTTGTGCATCTTGTTACTTCATTTTGATGAAATAAAATTTGATTTATTTTTTTTCTCTAGAGGTAGTGCACCACTGCAAGTTTAGAAACCAACAAAATGAACAAAACAAAACCATCCTGCTAAAGACCCCGATTAGGAGATAATTTTTGTCATTTAACTTAGTGGGAGCAGGACTCAGGTCTACCAGACATCTTACATGGTTACTTTTGGCCTTCTGTGTTAAACTGGGAAGGAGCAGAAGAAAGGGAAGGGAGAAGAGGACAAAATCTGCTGCTACTGACATGTGGAAACCTCTCAGTGAGGTGAGTTTGAGTTTCAGGTGGGCAAGACACACGATATAGGATCAGGCTCTCTGGCAGCTTCACCTAGTCAGGATGCATTTTTTGTAGACACAGTTTTTCCACTCTGAAAGCCAACATAAGCCACACTAAAAAACCCGATTTCTCTATCTATACCCTAGGTCTATACCAGTAGGTACGTCTGGCACCCCTGTTGCAAAGGAGAAGCTAATCTCAGAGCCAAGTCCAATACTCTTCTCCTAGGACACAAGGCTATCCGGCATCCCTACTAGACTGCATCACACATGACAGCAAACAGTCCTCTGCTACCCACTGCGAGCAGATTTGGCAGCCGACAAAATCCCCCCGTGCTTGTACGAAGCAGAACACCTTATTTCACGGAGAAGATAGCTAACAACTTAGAATTCAGGATGTGAACGTCCCTCATCGCTGCCTCACAGGACAATTTAGGACTGTAGCGGTAGGAACTCACACTCTTCTCCTGCTTAGTAAGCCCTGTTGCTTATTGCTTATTGCTGACATGGGGGTGAACCTGTATGCTTTTCAAAGTCCATGGCCCCTTAAGAAAGGGCTGAAGTACACAAAGTTTCTACACATGGCATCATCCTTGACTCCAACAGGAAGCTCCATGCCAAGAGCACCTGAACATTTAGATATTTCCCTTACAACCAACTCGCAATCAGATGTGGAATTACCAAAGCAAAAGTAATACTCAACAGAGTTGTTTTCCTTGCTCAAACCACTCTTTCAGCGGAAGTATTTCACGGACTTGCTCAAGAGCAAACCTCTTCTACTGTGCAGAAGACACACATCAATCCTACTGGGAGAAGACAGTCCTTTGAATTGGACACAAAATCTGGCAACAAAAAAATCCAGCCACTGACCCTGGTCTTTGCTATTTCAACGGGTTTTGTTCAGATTTGTGCCTCACACAGTACAGCAAAGTAAGTTTTAAGCATCTAACAGGATATTAAGAAGAAAGTAAACCAGAACAATCTTCACTTACCACGTCCAATTTGTAAAAAACAAAGATACCCAGCACATGTATGAATGGCTTCTTTAAAGTAAGAGAGAGAGCAGAGTTGATCTTTATTTTCATTATTTAAAAAAAGTTTTTTTCCTTAAAGTAAATATTCAGTCTTTATTTTACATTAAGTGCTTTTTAAAATCTCATGTCTTCACAAAATTGCATTTAAAATTTGAAGTAAAATGTATTTCAAACAAAAATACTGTGCAACTTCAGCACTTCTTTTCTCTCTTAAATATCGAAATAAATAAAATAGTTAAGTCTTTTTTCAGTTTGCTTGTTTTTCAGTCAGTTCTACTGTAGATCAATTCCAGTTTGACCTGGGTTTATACACACACTTAAAAGAAAGTGAAATCAAGACTTTAAAAAACTTCTTTGTATTGCACCAGCTTAGGGCATCCCCAGAACTTCTCTCAACAGTTGGCAGCTGACTTCCCACAGTCCAGGCTCCTGTGCCAGATGAAACATGGGTACGGAAGGGTCGGGGCAAGGAGAGGAGAAGTATCAAAGCATTCTGGCGTTTCTCGTCCTTCTTCTGAAATGTGTTGCTTGAAGGATGCTGGAGTCCATGAGGGCAGGGCTGACTGCAGAGGGAAAGGCAACACAAAGTAAAACTAAACAAACTCAAACAGACAATAAAAGCAAGTGTTCAGAAAAACAAAACAAACCAAACAGCAACAGAAGCAGCACAAACCAACCTTCCAACACTACTTGCCTTCTAGTTCTTTGAAAATACAGCTCGACAGACTCAGTTTCAACTGACCAAAGGAGCCATAAGTGAATACAAAGGAAACATACAGGATATGAAAGAGCATATCCAAAAGAAAGGCACCGAATGCTGTCAATCTTTCTTACTGTGAACATCATTAAATAACCTTCATCACTCAGCTGTCTCTTGACTAGAGGTTAAGACCTTTGCTTATGAAACCCTGCTTTGATTACCTTGCTGTAGTACTAATTACTTGCACAGAGCTACAAGTGTATGCAGCGCTGCACAAAAAGACATTTTTAAAAGTCTGAATGATACGCATAGGGTGGCAGCAACGTTATAACTCTAGAAATAAGTGAAAGACTGCATTTTGCATTGCATTTCGTCTGTGGATTGACTAAGTTACACACTGGTAAAGTCCTCAGCAGTGTTAGATAGCAAATAAAATAATCTCTTTATTTCCACAAAATGCAAGTGCCTCTCCCCACGTCTTCCCCACACCTCTCAGATCAGTTCTGGACGACACGAAGGTCCAAAATCTTAGGAGCTGCCAGTGACAAAAAGAATAACTCAAAGATATGAACTGGCAGCATCCCCTTAACAGGGCTATCAGAACTTGAAATGACAATAGCCAGGGGTTTTTCTAAACGTTATTACAACTTGTCTTCTCTGAAGTTGGCAACTTAACACTCATGGAAATACAGCCAGGGACATGAAAATAGTTCCGACCCAATTTCAGTATTCTATGGTATTTATACAGGTTGGGTTTTTTTTCAACTCTGGTAGCTATCTGGCAAAGAGAACAAAGGTTGGTAGGGTTTATTGTAATGGCTCAGTCAGCAAAAATTCAGCCTGGCTACATTCCTGCACTGTGAGGGTTTGTCAAAACAACCCCATACCGGCATGAACACACGCATGTGCCTCATACTTTGCATATACTCATAGCTACTAATTTTATATAAATAAGAAAAAATCACAGAGAATAAGAAAAGGGTGTTTATTGGAAACATCTACATATGTTGCAGCACAAAACACACTGGGTGGATTTTGCAGTTTTCAAAATAAGATGACTCCCAGTGGGGTCAATACAATGTTTGCTTGAGGAATTGATTCAGTATAACTGCTTGCCACGGGGAAGAGGCAAATTGCATGAGGAGCCAGGCTTTGAAAGCCCCATGGTTTGATGGCATGTGAATTACGATTTCAGGGCCCATCTCAAAAAATCATTGCAGTAACTAGGCAAAGAAAGGCAAAGCAGGCAGAAGGCAGCGGTGCCCTGGCACAGTCCAGGCTCAGGGGCTCTCCGGGTGCAGTTCTCATTTGCTCCATGCATCAGCAGGCAGCAAACTGAGTCTCTGTCTTCAATCGAGAGCCTACGCTGAGGTCTGTAAAATGGCAAACTGGAACTCCAAATGAATAACTAATGTAAAAGCTCATAGGCAAAACAATGCGGGGAGGGGATACTAATAACACATTCTGCTGAAACAAATGGCCGTCTCGGAGCTCGGCTACACCACGCTAGCGAGCGTATTAACTGCGAGGTTTCAATCAGTAAAAGCAACAGCTAAGGAAGCCCAGTGCTAATCCTTCTGAAGCCAGTGGCAAAGTTTTCCCTGGACCTTGTTTCAGCAGCCCAGGCTCATCGTTTATGACCTTACCACATGTGTGGTATTCCAAGCACCATTACATATACAAGAAATAAATATCCGACCCACAAAACTGGGGGGTGCCCGGATGGAGGGAAGTGATGCAAAGTGAAGCAAAATAGATTTCAGTTCTGTCCCTGTTCTGCCACATACTTCACAGTCTCCTTTTACTTTTTAACTGTTACGCCAGAATCCACTATTTTCTTAAAATTTTCTCATTATATATTATCACACTTAAAATTTTATACTGTTTTCATGCAAGAGCTGAGGTCTGTCCCTGCTAAAATGTCAACTAATTAAGTGCTGCAAAAGGGAATATGCTAAGGATCAGCACACACTCTACATAGCCTTTCTTCCCCCAGATCTGCTGCTCAGGCAGCATGTCACTTCCTTTTTCCTCCTGCTCCCATCTGTGAATCAGAGTCTGCAGAGGATGGCTCAGGAAATTACATGTCTTTTCTAAGATCCTTCAGTAGGGCGCAGTAGAAAGGTGCCTGAGGAGATGGCTCACATGATTAAACACAGAACTAAGTCTGAATTTAGGGCCTGAAACGAAACATGGCTTTCTTCACATCCACATCGGAGCTGTCCTGTTTTGGTACATGGTATGTATGGGAGCATAGGTTTCAGGAGGATCTTTGGACAGCCTTGTGCTAACCTTCCTCTAATAAGAAGGACATCTTTGGAGGAAGACCGGAAGAGCCAGGCTTGTGATTAGTTGAAGGACTGCACCTCCAAAGATCATCTTACGAAGCTCAGAACAGCAGGTTGCATTGAACCACTGAACTCAATGGGGAATACGGAGCAACACATTTCTTTCTGATTTTGAAGATGGCTGTATTCTTTAGGTACAACACAGAATTCATGCTGAAAACTCTCTTTATGCCTCCCCGGTTTGGTTTGGGACTTAATGCATCATTGAAGATACAACTGACACCATGCAGTTCCCTCATTTCTGACCTGGCTATGCTAGTGTCAGGCTCCTTCTTGTCTTTTTTTTCCATAGCACTTATGAAATCTCCTATATATGTTCTGCCTCATTAACATTGAGATCTTCCCCTCGTCCATCTACCAGGGTTTCATGTAGCAGCCCCTTTGCTTTGCTTTCATCTTTAACTTATCAGCTACCAACCTTCTTTCCCTGTTCACAGCCTTCATTCTGGCAGTACTTGCCCTGAGAATATCTCATTTTCATATCAACACTCCATTCAATATTCACCGTTAACACTACTTTACAACCTAGCTTAAACAAGTGCTCTTTTATCTTCCACCTCTACATCTTAATTTCCTCACTATGATCAATGCCCTCCTATGCTCAGTACCACAGCGCTCAGCTTGCTGGACTAAACTCGTGTTGGTTATCTCAGTCTAATGAGGCATCTTGAGGCACCTAAGGACTACCCTGCTCTCCACAACCATTAATTTATTCTACCTCCCTTCCTCCCTCAGGACTAGATTGAACCAGTGACCATCCATAAACACGTTGATGGCATAAATAAGAGAGATGGATATTTTTCTATGCTATCTGTAATAAATGTCAGCTGGCAATTTTTATGCCCTCTGTGAGCTGTTGTGGCTTCTTTCTGAGGGTCCTGTGCTACCCAGTTGTCAAAAAGATGGGTGGTTAGGTTGCGAAAGGATTAAGACCGTATGCATTGTTATAGTAACTGCATTTGTGAAACTAAATCAAGACTTAATGAATCACGGCCATCTGATTATTGTTTGTATTCCAAAAGAGCCCAGAATGCGTCAGGCATGGTTCACAAAAAACAATGGTAAGGACTCCACTTGGAGGAAATTATATTTAGAGTCTGCCTATTCTGCAGTTGATGCAGCGAGCGGAGTTCAGAAAGACATAGCGGGTAGGTTTCTGCTACTGAGCTCAGGTGCTGCGGGGACTACAGCCAGCACAGCAGCACAGAGCTCCGGGTGGGCTGCAATCCTGTGAGCCTTTCCCTGCCAAAGCATACTCTGATTGTATTTCGAGGAACACTGGGTAAAATTTCAACTCTTTCTGAACCTTCTAATCTGTGTGACATGACATGGATAGAAGAAGTCGAGGCAAGGTGGATGCAAGAAAGCATGTGGTTCATTTACTGTGGATTTGGCACATGTCTAGGTACTTGTTCCCTTTCTGTTTTCCCCGTTGTTCGCATGGGCACGTCACAGAGTAGAAGACAACTAATAATAATAAAAATTTAAGGGAGAGTATATAATATTAATGCCACAAATGTAAGTGCAGGGATTGAAGGGCAGGACTAGCAGAATAGATCAATTTGAATTCATTTTTTAAAAATCTGTAACATTTTGGATTTGTGGTATTTCTTTCGGAACTGGGAACAACTCTACTTCTGGAGCAGATTCTGCTCTCAGTTACACCAGCATAAATTTAAATAAAATCCACTAGACTTTACTGATATTACTCTTTGCTTACAGTAAGGTCAGTATGGAACAAGTGAGCCCACAGATAGGACACAGATATGCAAACTAAGTCCTAACTCTTTCAGGGATTTTGGAAAAGCAGATGCTTGTATGCCTGTGCCTCACCGAGGAAACCATCTGAACGTTGAGCTTTCAGTACACACAGGAGAGTGGCAAAATATTATAAATTTATCTTGTGTTATTTCATAGATAAAAAGGTCTGGTTGTGGAAGGAATGAATGTGTTTATCAATTAAAGTACACTTCTTATTGACAGCATTAGGTCAAAATATCATTGATTTGACACTAGATCGATTAGAATACACCAGCAGGAACAGAGCAGCAACGGAAAAGGATTATCAGTATGGGGAAAGCTTGAACAAGGCTCTCTCCTGGCAGGTGTGCATGGCTCTGGCATGCACCGTCCTACGGCACAAACACACAGAGGTGTTTGCAATGTTTTGTAACAGCATTCTGAAGGCTGATTATTCATGTAATCTAGACATCAGTTAGCATGTATTCTGGATTTATGCCCAGGTACCTAAAAGCAGAATCTGGCCACTGCTTATTCCATGTCTGTGGTGGAAAACAAAAAAAATTTACGGACTGGATTTTTTCTCTCTCTTTTTTTTTTTTAAGGTTTATTTGGGGGGGTGGGGGTTGGGCGGAAGAAAGGTTGAAAGAGCTCTCACAGGCAGTATTGTGCTACCCCGGCAAAAGAAACAGAAGAAATGGAATCCATTTGGATAGGCTTCATTCATGAGTTAGAACAATATATACCCAAAGTCTTCACTGCGAGGCTGAGGTTTTCACTCTGGTATCAAAATCACACACCTCCAGTTTAAGGACTAGGGCCTGCCCAGATAAATGTGTATTTTGCCTCTGATTTAAATGAGGTCATGATTTCACCCTGTTCGTCATTATACACGTCAGTAAAAATATCTCCTTAAACCTAATCTTGCCCCCACTCCACGGAGACTTTTGCCTGCATTAGGTCAGCAAAGCGTAACCTACAAGCTGCCTCCTTCTGAATCCCTTCTGAGTGTACACGAGGCTGGATCCTGCTCCCACAAAACTTCCATTAGGTTCACCAGGGGTGTGAAATTGGCACACATTCATAACACAATTCAATCCACGGGACTTACTCCTACAACAAAGCTCAGTCAAGGGTCTCTTGAAAATCCAGGGCACAGAGATTTCACAATTGACTGAAAGACATTTCAGCTTGGACATACCTTTCAAATCCCGCTGCATGTTTCCTCCTTTCTGGGAAAGTTGCTGGGAAGGGAGTCACTCTCTTCTCCATTGCCCTTGGAACTTTAATGGGTATTGCTTTGGCTTATTTCAAGAGAAGCTATTCAAAAGCAAACAAAGTGTCTCACAAGACACTACAGAGAGAAAAAAAAACTGGGCGACACAGGAAAAAATGCTGTGAATTAAAATTTTAAAATGGAAAGAAAAGTATAGGTGAGGTATTTTTCCATATCCTTTCTTCCATGATTCTGCTCCTCAATCAGTTTTGTCTTTGATGTCTATGACTTGCCATTCATATTCCATCCCTATGCTTGGAAATTGCTGTCCATGAAGTGAAAGGTGAAGGAAAAGGGGAAAAAAAAAGTAGAACGAGTGAGGAAGACATGAAGGGGTGCAGGGAAGAAGAGATCTATTGAGCGTAAAGGTGTCCAAAGGAGGGATAGGAATGTGTTCCCCAAGGTCATGGTCTTCAATGGTGCTGCTTGTATTTTCAGGCTGTTAAAGACAAGCGTAGCAGGTGTACAAGAAGAGCCAAACTCCACATGCTACAGTAAGTGCAAAGTCTCAAAAGGCAGAAGCCATCACATCAAGGGTTTCCTTGTCCTCCAATAGAGTCCGCCCACAGTGGTTCTCTAGAAACAGTTCTATTATCAAGTAGACATCCATTGCTTTTTTTGTGTTTTTTTGTCTATTTTTATTTAAAAAGTAGTTCTTTCTAATAATATATAGAATATATAAATAATAATAATTA
>NW_010260167.1:0-5083 GCF_000690775.1 Eurypyga helias
CCTCAGGGCTGCTCTCCATCCATTTCTATCCAAATACGCAGCGACCACAAGAACAGCTGTAATGCTGAGAACCGACAGGCACAGTGCGACTCCAGAAGCGGTATCATGAGTTTACAAAAGGGAATCACATCTGCTCAAGCAAAGTTTGCTGCTATTCCTACCCGGCTCTGCTTAAGCAAAGCCATGGCCGAATTCACGTGTTTATCCCGGCTTTGCTCTGTGGCCACGTCCCCTACCACCACAGCAGAAGCTCCGCTCAGCCCGTCGTTACCATCCGTCCCGAAGTTTCAGCAAATGCCCCTTGAACTCGGGAGCATCGTCTCTGTCGCAGAGAGGACGCGGTGATTTGGTAGTGTTTCTTAAAATGCTTTCTCAGGAAAATGCTATTGATGCCTTTGCCGACGTTAACGATCCTGTGCATGTCTTTGGCTCCACCCGTTTTTCTTATTTGCTCTTTTTTTACTCCCAGTGCAGAATTACTGTGCTGCCACCAGCTTTCACTCCACCAACCACCAAAGGAGCAGTTTCATCTCCAAAGTTAAATTCTCACTTGTGCATTGCCAGCGCAAACACTAAATTCTGAACAGAGCTATTCACGTGAATAAAGCTCCTTACAGGGCCAGGGCAATGGCCATGAACTGGGAAACAGAAGGTTCAGCCTGACCATGAGGAAACCCTTCTTCCCTGTGAGGGTGACAGAGCCCTCAACAGGCTGCCCAGAGAGGGGGGGGAGTCTCCTTCCCTGGAGACTTTCCAAAGCCCCTGGACTTGTTCCTGTGGGATCTACTCTAGGGGATCCTGCTCTGGCAGGGGGGTTGGGCTAGATGATCTCTAGAGGTCCCTTCCAACCCCGAACACTCTGTGAATCTATAAATTCAAATGCCTGTGAGATTAAGCTTTTAAGCAATGTTACACCACACCGAGTAGTGCTTTATAGAGATACCCCAGCTGGATCTGGAGCTAGATGGTGGGAAGACAAGGTTAGTTCTGCTGGGTTTGCCACCCTAACGAGATCATTTCGAGGATTCACTGGTGTGCTGATGTGCAATGCACAGAACAGCCTGTTCAGAGCTAGCCCTGAGCTTTCTCAAGACAGCACAGCATTTTTACATCATCAGTAGTATCGGTAGAGCAGCGCTCCTTCTGCAGAAAAACGCTACGTCATTTAAACCCAAAACACCCAACAGCAGCACACTGCCATACACAGCAGATATTTTTTAAGCCCTTGTTTAAAACCAACTATTGGCAGCTCAAAAATCAAACACGTATAATCAGTTTTAGGCCACTAGTTGAAAATGAAAGCTCGTAACACGAACATCTTATTCCGCAGAACTCCTCCTGAACAGCTGCCCAGGGCTGCAAGCTTTCAACCCACGATTAAACCGAACCGTCGTGAAAGGGAGCAATGACACTAAGCATCATGAAGACTCCACAACACTTTATGCCTTTTACAAAACTTTTTATATTCATTTTAAAATATGAAGCGGACATCTGCGTATCTCAGCTAGAATATGACTTGTATTTCACCAAAGTGCTGAAACACAATGTAAAATCCATTCCAAGACCTAATTTGCTGAGGTGGCAGAAACACACGGCATCCCCCCGTAGAAATACCGAAGAACCTTTTCGCCGTTATTTTTATCTATGAAATAAATTATGTGAAATGTGAACTCAGTTCATTGTTTTGACACAAACATCTTGCCAAAACGCCGGCTTTGAATATAACTCGTTCTCCTTTTCATGAACCGTGGCACGAACCTGGAATGCAGTATGTGAGCATTGCTGCCTTTTTTTTTTTTTTTTTTTTTGCTTCTTACCTATCAACAGCTGCACATGACTCACATTTATCAGGTCCTGAAAGGCTGCAACGTTTAGAAAGTTTGGTCGTATGAAAAGATGCATTACTTGTTCAGCCTGGAGAAGAGAAGGCTCCGGGGAGACCTTATAGCACCTTCCAGTGCCTGAAGGGGCTACAAGGAAGCTGGGAGAGGACTTTTTACAAGGGCCTGTAGTGACAGGACAAGGGGTAACGGGTTTAAATTGAAAGTGGGGAGGTTTAGATTGGATATCAGGAAGAAGTTCTTCCCAGAGAGGGTGGGGAGGCACTGGGACAGGTTGCCCAGAGAAGCTGTGGATGCCCCATCCCTGGAAGTGTCCAAGGCCAGGCTGGATGAGGCTTGGAGCAACCTGGTCTAGTGGAAGGTGTCCCTGCCCATGGCAGGGGGTTGGAACTGGATAGGCTTTAAGGTCCCTTCCCACCCAAACCATTCTGTGATTCTATGTACAAGCAACAAAGTTCTGCTATGACGATCACACCTGCAGCCTATGTGAATTAAATACGTATCAATTTATGTATGTAAATGCCCATGCATCTCCCGTGTTAACTGCAGAGAGAGAACGGAAAAAAACCCACAGCCTGTCTGTAGAGAGGATTTATACTCGGCCCATTTTTCTACTCTGAACTTCCATTTTTACAGTCACCTTGCAATTAATACTGATCTTGGCCACGCTGAAGCCAGAGGCAAAGAATCTTACCCACTGTTGTAGAGTCACGTTTGTGCTCAGTTTTTGATAGTATAAATCAATTTCAATGTTAAAGTCCACTTGGGACTCACTAAAATTCCTATAAACTCCGTTCTTCGTTCTCAGACTCAACTTTCAGATGAGACAAAATTGTAAAGAGCTCGTTCTCCATTTGAAGGGTGGGAAGAAGCTTCCCAAGTTGTTCAATGGCAAGGAAGAGGTTAATCGCCCATTGGCACGCACAGGGTTGCCCTGGCCACATCACTAAATTACAGACAGAAGTGCCCATACGTTTCCTGGCACACCGGTGGCCAAATGCAAACACTTACAAAGGTCTGATCGCTTCGGAGGAAAAGACAATCTGGTCGTCGCGCACAGCGCGTGCCCAATTCCCACACCAGTAACCAGTTGCTTCTTGACGTACACCGGACGGCATTAGGGCTACTGGAACAAGTCAGAAGTTCTGTCCGATGAAAAGCTTCTTGTCATGAAAATGTGTGTGACTCGACCCTGAGTTACAAATTTCTTGTTCCAAAACATCAGCTCAACTTTGACTCTATTTGAGTGGGAGAGTCATCAAGGCTGCAAGCGTCTCCAATCCGAATTTTGAAAGCCTTATTCCCTATGACGGTGTCTTAATGCCTTAGCTTGATGAAAGCAAGGCACCAAAACCCAGCTGAAAGCAGCAAGGTGAGGAGTTACAAATGGTGACTCGCAGTCCTTCAGAGAAGGATGATGTTTACCGACTCAAGCCATTCCAGCAGTGCAAGTTCGACTCAGCCCTGTGCCCAACTCCTTCCAGACTGTAAGGTGAAGTTTCAAATTCTGCTTCGATAATCCACAGAAACCTAAAATCAGCAACTGTGCAAGGGGTTTGATTATTCCGTGACTGCCTGGAAAGGCAGCGGCCACATACTAGCCTCAGCAGAAATCCACTTGGAAATATTCTCCCCTCAGACTGCTCTCAGCAATCCCCTTCACCGTTTACGAAGTTGCTAACCCTTATCACCCAATCTGAAACACCATTAAGGCGGTTGGGATAAGACAGCTTACCAGAGTCAGTAAATACGTGGTTGAAACGCAGCAGAACAACCAACCCAGCCCCTTTGCTTTATCCCAAAGGAACTGAGGGACCGCCAACGCCCCAGCCCCGCTCACAGAACATCTTGCTTGTAGCAGGCTGCAGAACTGCATTTTGGATTGTTTATGAGTAGTTGTCCTGACTGTCCTTTTGTGTGTGTGTGTGTGTAGTTTTTCCTGCGACTGCATCTGGAGTTTCACTCCATTTGATCTCTCTTGTTTATCTGCAAACTCCCACACCACTGGAGCCTTTCCCATGGCTTTCTCCCAAAGCAACTGTAAGAACTCTGGATAATGACCTCTGCTTTCTGAGATACACAACACATGTTTTTATATGGGAAACTTCAAGTTCCTCAAGGAACTTGGATACAAAATGCCTCCAGGAGTTAAAACATACCACAGGAAACTAAATACATGGGGTTTTTTGATCATACTATCTAGGAGCATGCTGTAAATTGCTGTAATAAACCCCGAGCAAGACGGCTCTGAAGAACTGTATGATCAAGGTTTTAATGCTGTGGGTTCAAAAAGGGGGATTGCCAGAAACCCCTCAGAAGCCAGGAGCAGCAGAGAGACAGAAGGTCAGAAACAACAGTTCGGTGTCTCTTGCAGGAGCAGCGATGCACAAACGAAGCCGTGCTCTGCAGATGAGCCAGCGCAGGGCAACGCGGCTCTTCCTGCGCGAGGGAGGAGGCCTGCGGTGTCTGGGGGTACAAGTAGTTTCCACGGGCTCAGCGGTCAAATACGCGTGGAACAGATATTCCTCAGGGTTTGCCAAATGGGCAAACCAAATCAAGCTGAGGAAACTCCCCCAGCTGAAAGCAGCTGCTGTGCTTACCCTATGCCCAGCCGTGCCCCAGGGCCAGCTCACGTCCGTCCGCTGCTGCCGCGGCAGGACGGGCAGTTCAACACTGGAGCCACCCTCGCATCCCACGCAGAATGGAGCCCAACCAGCCCGCAGCCCTTCAGAACAAGTGTTCGGCAGCTGGCTGCATCTTGCTGGGAAAACGCTAAGTTCCCCTGCCTGGGTTTTTGTGTTGGTGCTCTGGTTTAGTGGCTTTGGAGTTTCTTTGGGGTTTTTTTGCCTTTTCTTAAAAAAAAAAATAATATATATATATACACACACACACATATATTTACCATCATTTTAACAATATCATTGTCTGATGCTGCAACTATATTTGTACAGGAAAAAAATATTCTTAAAGACTTAGGAAACCAAACATATATAAAATATGAGGGATTAAGAAACCAATCTGCTCATCATCCTTTTTTGACAAGATGCAAGTCTAAGGATGGAACGGCTCTTGTCAAAGAATTTTTATGAACTCAAATTATTTTGTCTAAATACTAAAACCCCAGTAGTATTGTCTTCCCTGTGATAAAGCCCCATCTGTGAGATTCATGAAAGCAGCAATCTTTCAAGTCAGATTTGTCGTTTAAAAGCACTGCATATTATCTGGGATACCATATTGTTCCA
>NW_010260167.1:5104-9613 GCF_000690775.1 Eurypyga helias
CTAGAATCACGCCGATACACTTGGTTGTTACAAAAGAGCCTACTAATTAGGCCATTTTCCCTCAGTCGTGCCAAAGATCCCTACATTTTGTAGGGCAGATCACTGAAGTCAGGTCACATACAATTGGGATCTGTAAACGTTGGGGAAGAAACTTTTTACCACCCAGACGGGGCATCAGGTGAGCAACAACCTGGAGGAACCTTCTAGAAATGAGGTAGACATGGAATGTGCCACAGCAGCAGGAGCTGCATTTCAGCAGCTCACTCACCACTCCACTTGCCTTTTCTGTGGATCCCCTAATTCTGCTGCTCTGAGACGTGGTTTTACATCTTTTTACACCTTTTAACCTGCAAGAACCTGTAGCCCCAAGTGCCCTCTTCACCTCTGTATTTGATAGAACAAAAAAATGTTACTCCCCATCCCTGATGGGAATTATCATCTTCAGCAAAGTCCTAAATGGCACAAAGCTTTCCAGCTGATGATTATTTCCTGGAACTGCAGGACGTTTTAGGAAGTTACATGATGTATGTCAGCCTACAAAAAGGAAGCAAAAGGCTAAACGCAAGAGGTCAGCAGTCAGGGCTTAGGGAGAAGCAGCATCCCTTATGCAAGAACAACTTCAGATCGTGCACAGGGACTCAGCACCCACCACAATGACTGCTTTTAGCTCTTTGTGCTTGCGAGTAAGCCAGATGTCCCAGTACTGCAAAAAAGGCGTAAGACCCACAGAAAGGGCCTAACTACAGTGCACCCCGGGAAAGAAACACAGACCAAAGCTCTGCTCCAGACCCAAGCAACAGCACTGTACTTGACCAAACGCTCCAAGGGAATCCCAAGAAGCACTTACACCCCAAAGAGGGCAGAAAGGATCCTCCCTGCCCCCGCAACAACAACTGTCAAATATTGTTACAGGAAATGCAAAAGTTAGGGGCTGACATCACGACCCACCAGGGTCAGACACGGTGGCGCTCTGCAGCACCGGTTTAATCCCGTGTGCCGGACGGCCATCCAGGCCTTCCTGCCCTCCGCCTCCGGCAGGTGATGGCCAACTGCTACCCTCCACCCAGCCACATCACTCCTCATTCCCACAGCAGCCAGATGGAGTTTGTCTCTGCCACATCCTTACTCTCCTCTCCTAATTCTGAAAAGAATTCGCTCGTGTTTTCCTGCCAACGCAGGAACTGGTTTCCCAGATAAGCTGCTGCGTGTATCAGAACTCCTCTCCCATCAAGATTTTAGCTTTAACTCCCTACATGCCTGCAGTAACAAATTAGCTGGCCCATCTCCAAGTACAACCTCAATCACAAGGCTTTTAAGAGCCTGTCAACACCTACTTTATCATCACTTCCCATGCCCACCCAGTGGCAAGACTCGTGTCCATGCACTCTGTTTGCTTCTGACCCAACGGGCTCTTTCAGGGACAGCCTGCAGGCACTCTCCTTTCCAGAGACAGCCCAATTCAGCTGCAACATCAGGGGGTTTTAGTACCTAGAAAATGCAGGTCAGTTTGGATTACAAAGTTACCCTGGCTAGGGAATATCGTCTTGAGCTACCAAAATCCACATCAGTTCAACCTCCCCACTGACATTCTCAGGGAACGAGCCAGGGATAGAAAAGCACGAGCGCTTCATATTTAAATTTAGTATTAGGTAGAATTGTCAGCAGCCTATCAGCAGTGCATCAAAATGCCATTTTACTGACCTGATTTAACCACATCCTCTGACAACCTGCGCCGTGCCAAGAAAAACCTGTCCGTCTCTTGCTAGAATTGTATTGGTATGTGAACAGCAACAAGCACTTACTGCGTCACCTCTAGTAAAAAGTATGCATTCGTTTCATCACAGGTGTTTACAAGTGACACTTCTTCTTCTAAGACTGTTTAAACCTGAAAAAAAAAAAATCACAAATAGTAAAGGGAGAATCTACTGAACTAATTGAGAGACACGGTATCGATGAATGACTGCAAGAGACTCCAAGTTACATTTTTTGGTTTTATTTTTTAAGGAAATCCAAGAAGAATCCAAAAAAAATAGTGGTTTGACTCTAGAGGGTTATATAAACCTTGTGAAAGAATTAAATTAATGTGCTCCTTCAGCAACAACATCTGCACCATTTTCAAACTCATCCAGATAAAAAAGTGTATTGTGGAAAAGTCTGCAACTCTAAGTTATTTATTGACTCCTTTATCTGTGTTAGCTACAGTATTTCTTGTTTTATTTAGAATGTATTTCTAGAATAGAAAAAATACATTTTAAAATGGCAAAAAATTGAAATTCTCAAAGAAAATACATTTTACAATGGCAAAAAATTGAAATTCTCAAATACCCTGTATACAAATAGAATTCTATCAATGCTTAGAAAGTACCTGCTTATTTTTTTTCCCACTTTTTTCTGTGTTATAGCCCCAAATTCATTTTTCTGTGAAGAAACAGAGAAGTTTATTCTACTAAAGCTAGAGAACAGATCATTTTGGCCCCATGTCTGTAAAAAATTGAATGCAGGAAATCACATGCAAGTTAAATGCAAAAAAATCTATATACTTCAAAAAAAAAAAAAATCACAACCAAGGGAGCCACTCTAGAAAACCCGGACAAGATGTCCCCAAAAAACTCCTGTCTATAAGATACAAAGCTGCTCTGTCAAAGCCCAGGAAGCCAGCGAATGACAAAATGATGTCGCCATCGAGGAAAGGGGGGGTATCCGACAGCAGAGGCGTGACATCTAGTGGCCACCGCACCGAGTTGCTCTCACTCTCCATCCTTCCCGAAGGAAGGGGAACCAGGCTGCCTTTCGTGTTGAAACAAGAGCAACAGGCATTAAAAATACGCGTGTGTATCAAAGGTCTTCAAATGCTTTCAGTGCCCGAATGACAACCAACAAACCCAACAGAAAAATGATGCTTTTACGATCTATAATCGATGCAAAAATTTGGCTAAACCTTAAATACCGGAGATAAAAAGATCCACTTTATCTATTGATGCTATGTTGATCTAACGCAACCTATGAAGTGCCACGTTCTGGAGCAGTTTGCTGCCACTGCTTTACAATTCTTGCAAAAGCTGTCCCCCAAAAGAAAATCACCCTATACAGCATTTATTTACAGACAGCGCTATGTTACACAAGTATTTCAAGGAGTCATAGATTCAAGCGGTAAGAAATCACCCTAATCTCTCTAAAAAACTATAAAGGATACTTCAGAACTTTAAGGGTTTTTCACTAATAGTGCTAGCCTCGCTCTGGAACCGACAACCCACCCAACTTCCCAAGTGATGAGACCAACGTGCTCTGTTATAGCCTGACTCCTCTTAGGTTCTGTGCACCGCCCCTCTAAAAATACATTACAAGTAACAGAAAGCAGTAACGAGGGTTTAGTTGCTCTTTTCTTACACCCTCATCGTGTTTCCGTACTGGGGAAGTGACCGTTTTCCTCAAAACATTCTCTTCCGAAAAATCTGTGATGGTGACGTAATTCAAATCCTCGCTCCCAGAACTGTATGCTTTATTTTCACTCCTGAGTACAAAACTTCCACTTCTGAGAATGGCAACAACTCAAACACGGCGTCATCTGAGAATTACACCACCTTATTTTATAACCGTAGTGTGTGCAAATCATCATTTCAATGAAATATAATAGCTACAAATATCCTTAAACTGCGTAAGTTACGGAAAGCAACAAGGATAATCAATATTCTACCATTTGAAACAAAAACAATAAATAAAAGTTGAAGTATTAAAACTAAGGAAAAAATATTCCTGTACATTGTACAGTACCTTTTGGTTAAAGCTTCTTAGCAAAAATAGAGTCATGTGTTTTAAGCATTCCAGTTACAGATGGTTCGGTATTAAAATGTCAAGGTTTCCCCATCATGAAAAAAATATTGCATTTTCCATAGATGCAGCAGAAACTGTCTCTCTCTGAACAAGGCTTCAGTCTTTAAAAATATATAGACCAGCAAGTATGAATTCAAATGAAACGTTAAAAAATTACAGTACAGTACTGAGGATGTACGGTTGTTGTGCATTATGGATTTTACATTCCTTATTTTGAAAAAGCAGAACTAGAGAGCCCACTGTATATCACTGAGTTCAGCTGGATCTCCAAGTCCTCCATCAGCCTCCAAGTAATTCATAAGAGCCGTCATGGCGCTGTCGTCATTGTCACATATTGCATCAAAGTCCAGCTGAGAATTGCCACCTGTAAAATGATTAAAACATCAACGCACGCGGTATAAAGCATAAAGAACATGGCAACTTTCAACACATCTTTGTTTTTAAACAGCACCTTCCTTTCAAGTCGAGGCAAATCTTTACATGCAAATGTTAAAAAAAAAAATTAAGAGAAATAATGGCTGTTGGCAGACAGTTAGAAGGACACACAAAAGTTGATTTAGGAAGACTTAAGTCCTGCCAATCCATTGCTCTACCTCCAACTGCTAGCAAATCCGACGTGTATCCATGCAGCGAGGTCCACATTACTGAAGCAGAAAGCTGCTTTCTACTTGTCGTGGT
>NW_010260168.1:0-11980 GCF_000690775.1 Eurypyga helias
GTGCACTCAATGCCGTGGCTCATGAAGCCTAGTCATGAGAAGCTGGGAGAATGTACTGTGAAGGGAGTACTATACGGCTGCCCTCTTCTAACGCTGCTCTGCAGTCAGCAGGTTGTCTACCGTGAGACACAAGATTACTGCTGGCCATGGAGATCTGATTTCATCTGGGTTTGTTATGTCGGTGTTCACAGGCTACGAGTTACGAGTGAACAGACCCAGCTGAAAGTAGAGCCAACGTCACTTCATCAAGTAATAATGCAGAGCCCTACACCTGATGGTGTCTCAAGCTACACCGCAACATCACTACCTCCTTTCGTTCATCCTGGTGCCTAAGGGAACACCGACTAACCCAGAAGAAAACCAAAAAAATCAAAACCAGAACCAAGCCTCAGAAAAGCAAACTTCCCAAGCTCACCACTAAAGCTTGACCCTTTCACGAATCGTATCTAATTTGCACCGAAACTGTTGAAACTTTCTCCTCACCTTTCATCAAGAAAAGGGGTTTCTTTCGCCAAGGAAAAGCAGTCTGAAACGGTAGCCTGGTTCAACGCCCCAGGTGGATAGCTTTGCGTTGGAGTGCTTTAATATGTTTTTATATTGCATATAAAGCATGCAAACATAAACCAGTTTGCTGAAAACTACCCTCTTTGTGGAAGGCGGCTGTAATTCTGAACAAGTTTTCAATTTTCACACCGCTGCTAGGGTAAAACATTTTAAAGAGTTTAATTTTTACCGTGGCTTCAATGACACGAGATTATCTAACAAAGTAATGGTTAATCAATAGAGGGTTTAGTTGTCAGGTGAAACATATAACACACTAAAAGGGATTGATTGCAAGGCTCCTCCTTATTTACGGGGAGGTATATATTTAAAATGACACAAACTTGTTACCAAGCTGCATTCCTTTAACCTTGCAAAAGCCGTTTGAGAGCGGTGTTAAGCAGCCCTATAGCAAAACAAGCTCTAATGAAAAAAAAAAAATCCCAAGCCCACCCCTACGAATATATGGCAGCACCAAATCATGTCAGAAGCAAGGGAACCACAAAGCTGTATTCATGCTCAGCCGAAGGCTTAAAATGCCACAGAGACGCTCGACTATGGTTCACTAAAGATAGAGCTGTATCTGATCTCATTCCGTAAGTGTCTTTGGTTACATTTTTCTTTTTAAAGAAAGTGCCATCCTGCCCTTTGACATAAACACATAAACATTTCTACTCTTGCCTGCGCAGCTCTGAATGCCAACCTGAAGCCTCGAACCTCAGGCAAATTCCGTGTCGGTGGCTATGTGCGCGCAGCTTTTTTGCCAACTGAAATCCATTTCTTTGGCCATTTATTCCGAGAATCCCCAGTCCCTGAACAAAACTCCACTTTTTAATAGAAGCTGCAACCCAGGAGTTCAATAAGATTTCCCCCCCCAACAGTTAATAATTACATGATTTATCAGAGAAAGATAACACTAATAAAAACACAGCAAAAAGACAAAACCCATACCCTCCCCTTCAAGTAATTTTCAGGGAAAAGATTATTAAACTGTTCTTTTTGAACAAGGGCTTTTGTAGCTAAGCACAAATTGCCAAACGGTTAGAAAAAAAGTTATTAGACTCCAAAGAATTCAGCAGAAGTGGGAAGTTATATAAACAAATCACTCCAGCAGATTTGGAAAGATCGCTTTCATCTTACTTAGAGTCTTAGGAGACTTGCATTAATTACCCTTTAAAGGTCTTTCCCATGGACTATTTAAAATAAATGCAATTTATTTATTTATTTCAAATGAGGTGCTTCTTTGGAAAGAATTAAGTAATCTCAACAAATTTAAAAACGTTTTTATAAACAGGTAATTAAAAAGAAGACTAGAATTAAGTCAAGCTGTAAGACATTACCCAGGATTCGCTGCGATTATTTTCTTAAGGACGAAATTTTTGTTATCCCTATGCCAGCCTTGGGAAGGGTAGTCTCCACGGAAAGTCGTAAGACAAAATAAAGACTAGCCGAACAAAAAACTAGATCATTTACAGGATTTTCCCTAAAGCACAGTTTGTCATATTGCAATTACACCTTGCCGACTGCGAAAGGCAGAGTCCTTAATGCTGCCACTAGAGGGGAGACGTGCCTCAACACATGGCAGTGGTAGTTGGGGAGTGGGTTTTCTTGAGCAATTACCATAACAAAGCTCCCTTGGCTGAGTGTACCTTCTAATTACTCAGTACAATTAAAATGACTTACCTAAAACAAACAGGGGAGAAAAATAAGGGTCCCTAAAACAAAAAACCCTTAGGACAATGCAGACAAAAGCACCTCACTCCAATCTGCCCTGTTATCTAAAACAGCATTAAAGCTGAAGAGCTTTTTTTTTCCTCATCCATCAATGCACAGAATGGGAAAAAAAAAAAAAGTATGTCACAATGCCCAAACACCATGGGGTTGTTCTGCAACGTAAAAGCATTAAAACAAACAAAAACAAAGAGCAAGGAGAACTAGATCACTTGTTAAAGAAAAGAAGAAGAAAAAAAAAAGAAAAAGGAAATGTCGTGGTATTTAGCCATCTGGTAAGCTGCTTGAAAACAAATTGCCCTCAAAAGAGCAGAAATACAGTATGTCTACTCGCAGTTCACTGGCTTATGAATCAAACTCTTCTTTTTTTTTTCCTTGGTTTGTGGTTTGGGTTTTTTTTAATACACAGTCATACTTCTGTGCTGCTGCTGCTCTCACCTCCCTCATGTCCCACTGTGCAAAGATAACCACGGTCATCCCAATCAGATCCGGTTATTCCAACTTGGAAGCACTATTTGCAGTCTTCTGGGATACATCTTGTTGGGCCTGTTCAAAATCCCTCAAAATATTCTTTCCCCTCCCCCCCCCAACAGCTACTTGCTGATTTTTAAGCCCTTAAATCTTTCATTTGATAAGGCACTTCATTAAGGAAAGATGGCAGCCAAGTGATTTTTCTTTCCATTGACAATTTGTGACATTTTTCCAGCCGCGCGCAAGGTGTTGAAAACCTGGCAGCTGTTACCTCCCGGGATGAAGCTCCTTTTTTATCCTCCCTTGACAGTTTAACTCAATGGGTCAGCACCTTTAAAGACTGCAAAGTACCGCTGAAGTGGATGGAGGCTTGAATTACTGCTCCCTCCCTAATCAATGTAAAACCCTCACTGCAGGTGAAACTCTTCATCTATAGAGGTGCACGGGGGAGGAAAATGTAATGCCCTGAGCCAGATGGTTTTCATCTTGTTTTTTAAAGAAGAAAAGAACAAGCTAACAAGGGGACAGCTACTTTGTTAGCTTCTTGGCCTCTCTCATGGCTTTGGATCCCCAGGGTTCCAGCCACACAAGAGAAAGAATACAGAAAAACATAAACACTTAAAGAAATATAACTAGGGGGCTGGCAACATGCTGCTTTCAAAGAGTTGAGAGCCCTGCTCAGCGCTTTATTTATCACTGCCCACGTTCTTCGGATGGTAAGTGGACATGGACACAAAGGGCAGGGGGGGAGCAGACAACACTTGCAATTTACTCAATTACAGAGGAATGCAGAAATGCAGCGGGGTGACAGATCCTGATTAGCGCTAATGCTGAAAGAGCCCAGTGGCCTTTCTGCCACAAGGCAGCATTCCCATTGTAACTTAGGCTCCGGCACATCCCGCCTTGGCTTGGTTTTTAACATGCATTAAGTGTCAAAGAGGAATGGAAATGACTGCTGCTGTTTGAAAATTTTAAAAAAACTAAGCAAAGAATAATCTTCAAAGTAAGACTAAGGATGTAATTCTTGCAATTTCAGGCGGCTTTTAAACCAGCAACTCCTCACTAGTCAGCGTTAATGGTGTAAAAGAAGAGGTAACCAGGGTAATTTGACAGACCAGGTACATCCTGCCTTGGCCAGCTCTCCAACAGAAGCCAAGTTTCAACCGCAGCATCTCTTCCCTGGAGGGAGGGAGGAAAGGAAGGTGGGAGCTGAAAGACCCTCACTCCCTCCCCACCTTCCTCAGCAGCCAAAAAGAAGGCTTCAACTCTGGGCAGCAGAAATCATAGAATCATAGAATGGTTTGGGTTGGAAGGGACTTTAAAGAAATACTCCAAGGAGGAGAAATACACCTGGAGAGGAGCCCTAAGCGGTGGGATGAGACCACCGGCTGGAAGTAAACAGTGGGCAGTTGCTACTTTTTGCCTTTCCTCTGCTCTACCTTCTTTAACTGCTCTCTGCTTCTTACAGTTTGCTGGTGTATGGGCAAAATAAGCAAACTCTTAAGATCAGACTGTGCCTATTCTAAGTTTAAAATAGCGCCCAGAGCACGTTTTAGGTGCTATGCGTAATCTTAAAATGATCTCAAATCCTTACGAGTGAACTGAGGCAATATCCCACGCCAAAATGGTAAGTGGGAAAATTCTTGAAAATGCTAAGGAGCCTGTGGGAATAGGGTAACAGCCAGGGATTTTTTTCCCCTGGACTTCCATCTGGAAGCTCACAGAAAGACAGCAGAGTCCAATGAGAGGCTTGCAGGAGGTACAGTGCGGCAGCCTCGCTGCTGCCAGCATGTCCCCACAAGGCACCTTCGCCCACAGCCAAACCACAGCAGCAAAAGGCACTTCATATTGCTCCGCCGAAGAGAAGGGAGGGAGGATTTTAAACAACCTGCATTGTGCCCGTCGTCTTTAAAAACCAGCGGGGTAATCAAGTTCAGGGCAGCCCTGGACAGCTGCCCTGTGACCTATTCATGCTGACCCCCACTATTCATCACTTTCCTTAGGACGCTGAGGGCAAGCTCCCGGGGAGTGACCACCACAATAGACAGATACGAGCCAACAATAATACGGTTCCTGCAAAAAAAACAGATGGCACTGCAATAAATTTACAAATCTGCATTCATGGCTCTGTTAAAAACACCCAGAAGCTAAAAGGCTGGAGGGGCCCCCAGAGAGCTTCCCCTTCCCAGTTTCTAAAGGCCAGCTCTCTCCCCAAGACTATTGAGCTCGTGTTCTTCATAAATGAAGAATGGAGACGTAGCCCTTAAAATAACAAATGTCTGACCTAATCAATCTAGTGTTTGGGTCTAACACTAAATGATAGGCACTGAAAACTAATTACGTTTTTTGGCAAGGAGGTTGAATTAAAATGGAAACACACAGGTTAAAAAGGCACTGAAGCATTTGCGAGTCCCTTTGAAAGGGCGGCGCACACACACACGCTCACACGCAGGGCTTGAAACAGGAACCTGATTCAATAACTCATGCATTTATTTTTAAAATGAATCAGATTAGTCCCATGTGTGACCTGCCGGTCCATCTGCATGAGCTGGACTTAATGGGCACTCTTCTCACGCTTACTTCAGTTTGAAGTATGAGAGAGATAAATTTAGTTTAATTTTCAACAGATCAAGCTATCCATTTTCCAAATGGACCATCTGGATCAGCCTATTAAAATTAATTTATAACTTTGCAGTGTGAAAATTCGTTTGTTAGCTTAAATAAAGTTGCCAAAAACTTTTGCCACTCGTCATTGTTTTTTCCAAAGTCTGTTTTCATACTATGATTTTCAGTTTACCCTTTGCAAACTTCATTTTGTCAGTTCAAGCACTCAACTGGAACTGAACATTTGCATCCTTACTTCAAAGTCTGTCACAGCTTATATCTTCTCACTGTTGCAGCTGACGGGGTCAAGTTCTTTGCCTTCTTCTGTTTCCCTTCCTAGTGCTGATCTCCATGTCTCTTCCGCCTTGCTGCCCCTCAAGCACCTGAGAGCGGCCGTACCCCCGCTTCCAGCGCGCCAAGGACACAGCTCCACCTGTTGAGACTTCCGAAGATACCCTTCTCCAAAAACCATTTTAATCATCAGAGGAATGACATGTCTCCTAGAAGAGGTCCATAGCACTGAGCAACGGCCGTTCAGCCCTTGCTTACAAATTCAGATGCTTAAGTAACCATTACCCCTCCTTATTACCTCCACCTTCTGGTCTGTCTGCTCACAAACCCACCTGGGAAAACACGTATGGGTAAGGCTGCATGCCAGCACCACAAACAAGGCAAAGAAAGGGTGGCACACCTTTACTTAAACTTGTCAGCAGCAGAACATGCCAAGGCATCATACTTCCCCTGTAATGGCCTGGTACATCTCATCACTTTTCTAAAATTAATCAAAAAAGTACTAACTATGTGGACACTTCTGGTGGAAAGACCATTTAAGTAAACAGACTCCTCTACCCACATACACACATTCAGTTCCTCTGTGCACGTCGGTCCACGTTCCCCAATAATGAAATTTTAACAGCGGTGTCTTAAGGGAGGGACAGAAAATATGAAACTGCACACTCAGTATTTACCAAGTAAGCATCTTCCCACTAAAGCAGAAAGCACTTTCTGTGTATTACTGCTTTGACAGTATTTGCAGGTCAGATCCTTCTGGTTTTACAAAGTGTGGACAGGTGTAAGACAAGGTAGCCACACTGCATACCTTCTTGTAGGAGAAGCAGATCTTTCCAGTAAGTACCACTCTATTCAGGAATCATAAGAGGAGCAATCTGAGCTTCCAAGATGCTCAGACAGCTTTCTTCATGCCTACATAAGGAACAAAATTTCCTTCTACAACAGGCATAAAACCATGGTCAACCACTTCCTACACACAAGAGAGCACTTGCTTTCAGACTCGAACTTGGCCACAAACACCGTTCTCAACACAAAAGCCTCCAGACAGCAATCAGAAGATCCAAGGACTTTGTCCTGCTTCTATCACTGTGAAGACTGGACACAAAGATGGAGACTGATACATGTCAAAAATATCCTGAAACACAGCTGTCCATCTTCGATGTAAACAATGTCCATGTGAATTATTTCCAATATGAAATATTTGGACAGTACAAGTGGTTTTTTTAGGTGTATTCTTGGTATCCAGTCACCTTGGTTATGGTGAATTGTGAGCCTGTGGGAAAGACAGCTTTCCCTGGACATGAGGAACACTTCTGCAGATTGAAATACAACAGAAGGGAGACCCAACTCAAGAAACTGTACCTTCTTGATCTGTGTAATATACTGCTCGTGCATAGCTGTCTCCTCCTCAATTCATGATCATGAGGAAGGACCCAGTGTGATAAGAAGGCACATAAAACAGGTCACCCATGTTCCTTTTGACTTAACATCTCTTATTATGAACCTTTTCTTGGAAAAGAGACATACATCTTTTCTTGTTGCACCTGAGGGCTCGTCATCAATAAGATAACTCTAAGATGAAAAAACCCAAACCCCAAAACCATGGTTTTCTGGTGTGCTCGGGACCTTGGTGGCTATCCTGGGGATACACAGTAAGGACCTAGTAGCCTTGCCCTCTTCCTTTAGCTCTCCCTGTTTGTTGCTAAATGCCAGAAACATTTTAAGTTTGGTGTAACGTAGGTAAACAATTCTACAAGGTAATCTTTCTCAGCCTCCCTCATTATCCTAGCATATTGCCTCTTGTATAAAAGACTTACATGGACTATGTCTGTTAGATGGACCTGTCTTAGCTGCATGTACTCCTTCACAGGACACCTACTCCCACAAAATCCAACATTCCTAACACAATACATTGTTTAAAAAAAAAAAAAAAAACACCACACCAACATCACCCTCCCAAAAAACAACAACTCTGTGCACAAGCACACTACATCAGAAAGATATTTCTTCTTTCACTATGGCTCTGACCCACTTTTGGAAATAGCAGCAGTGGGGCAGTGTGGTACCACCCCATTCCTCTGCCCGAGACTGCTGCTCCTGTGGCCGCGATGCGAAAGGAAACGTGCCAATTCCTCAGCTGTTGCAACGTGTGGCCTGGGGTGTTCACTTAAGTCGCTTTCATCAATGGTTTTCCTCAGATACACCAGGCAGCAACCTTGGGCAGCTGAGGCACGAACACATTTTTCTTCTGCTGCCTGAAGGTTACAGTGAGGAGAAGGAGCAAGGTGAAAAGGGAACTGGAATCACTGAATCCAACTTAAAACCCCCAGAAATCACAAACCAGACTCCCTTTGTTGACCATGGGGATTTAAAAAAGTGATTCTTTTGAACTGGTAAGAAATTTGCTTTACTATATATAAAAGGCGAAGAGATTATGTTATATCAGACCACACTTTTTCCTTTCTACCTATTAGTCACTTATACGAGTATAGAAGAAACAAGAACAGGTCATTTTTCAGGTTATTAACCTGGACATCACCTCCAAGAAAATTTACCTTCAAGGGCAATGAAAAGCCTAATTTTGTAGAACACCTTGAGACTCTTGATCTGAAGTAAGGCAGAAATATACTACAAACAAGACAGGAAGGATTACAGAAGAAAAGGCTGAAGAGGTCTTGATGAACACCAAATGGAGAAAGGTAAAACTAGAGTCACAGCTGACTGCACTATAGAGAAGTCTAGATTTCTTTAGAAAGAGTCATCAAACTCCCCTGAAAGCTAAATCTCTGTGTCTGATTTTCCTAGGTACAAAGAAGAAAAGAAAGGATTTCCATGAGCGCAAGTCAGCCTTCAGCTTCCAGAAGCATTTAAGGATTCAAATAGCTAGAAAGTTTTATTGCATTTTTAAAGAGACTGATCACATACCTGTCTAAGTGAATTCTTCTCGGGAATGATCTTCCTAGGGGGCTCATCATTATTACAGTCTTCTCTCTCAGAGGAATTCTGTGAAAGAAAGTAAGCTTTAATTCAGTTCTTATCCCTAATATTACTCTGTGAGGAGAAAAGAAACAGAGTATTTGCACTACGCCGGCTGTAGAATTTTATGCATACGTATACCGGAGGCTAACTTGTACTTTTAAGCCAAACAGCTTGTTATGGCAGGGAAAGAATTTCTCCTCCTCAACACAACACACTGCTGTGCAGGTATCTACTGAAGAAGTCTGTGCTTGGGGATTTATTCTGAAACTACCAATAACTTTGAAAAGCTGAAATGGTGGTTGGATCAGCATGGCAACACCAGTGCTCCTGAACACCACAGACTAACTATTTGAAATAGTGGAGCCTCTTGAAAACAAAAGGTTGTTAATGGGTCCAACTGTTGTTCTCTATGCCCCTGTGCTTTTAATTTGCCTTACAATCATTAATTGCACTGAGTCTGCTTGGCCGCCAAAAGTCTTAGAGAAATGATGACAGAGCTAAATTCTGGTGAAAGAGGTTGCCAGGAAAACCCTCCAAAATCAAAAAAGGGTAGGTATCATATGATATTATAGCTATATTTTTTTACTCCTTCCTTCTGACTCTACACAGACGTACAATTTCTAGAAAGACTGAAGCTCCAAAACCTAAGCTGCCACCTCCAAAAAAAGAGCATCAGTGAGACCAGAAAAGATGGACAAGAGGAAATAAGAGGGCTTTTCCAGCATGAGTAAGAAAGACCACCAGGAGACTTTTGTCCCATTAACCTCATGATTAAAACCAATTATTACTTGCTTTAGAGTAAAGACAGGCTACAGTTTTCTCAGGATACAGAGTCTGTAACAAAAATTTCATGGAATCATAGAATGGATTGGGTTGGAAAGGACCTAAAAGATCATCCAGTTCCAAACCCCTGCCATGGGCAGGGACACCTTCCACTAGACCAGGTTGCTCCAAGCCTCATCCAGCCTGGCCTTGAACACTTCCAGGGATGGGGCATCCACAACATCTCTGGGCAACCTGTCCCAGTGCCTCACCACCCTCTCTGGGAAGAACTTCTTCCTGATATCCAATCTAAACCTCCCCACTTTCCATTTAAACCCGTTCCCCCTTGTCCTGTCACTACAGGCCCTTGTAAAAAGTCCCCCCCAGCTTCCTTGTAGCCCCTTCAGGTACTGGAAGGTGCTATAAGGTCTCCCCGGAGCCTCCTCTTCTCCAGGCTGAACAAGCGCAACTCTCTCAGCCTTTCATCACAGGAGAGGTGCTCCAGCCCTCTGAGCATCTTCGTGGCCTCCTCTGGACTCACTCCAACTGGTCTATATCCTTCCGATGTTGAGGGCTCCACATCGGGCCACCACTCCAGGCGGAGTCTCAGAAGAGCAGAGTACAGGGGCAGAATCACCTCCCTCAACCTGCTGGCCACACTTCTCTGGATACAGCCCAATTTGGTTAGAAACTGCTGGGTACATGGAGAGAACCCTGCCCTCACTGCCAAAGGAACTGACAGTGTGCGTTCCTTTGCATGGGTTCAGCCACTGCGCTGACAGAGTAATGACAGCCAGCTTTGGGGGAATCCCACACACATCTGAAATCAGTTTGATCACCACAGTATCCGTAGCCTTAGGCCACATTCCCACGCATTCAGTAGTGAGCAACTAAACAGGTTTTAAAGAGGTACAGAAAAACTGCTTAGGGAGAGCTCTGCCAGGAAAAGGGTGGTTTTCCAGTCACTTGCAGACAAGCTCAGGAGTGTGTATATTAACACAGAAGTTTGCATTCTGTACCTCTCCCCCTCCCTCGTCCCCCAAATAACCTGTCCTTCGCTGAGCACGACTCTGCCCGGCTCCTCGCAGAGCCAGCTTCCAGCCCAACACCTCAGGAGACAGACGTGGCATCTGTTGGCAGAGGAGGAGTGGGCCCTGCGAAGAGGCAGCGTGGCAGGGCTCGCAGAAGGCAGGCAGGCTGCGGGAAGCCATCAGCAGAGCAGTGTGCTCGCGTGCCCACTGCAGTGCCGCGTGAGCAGCCGGGGTCTGCGGGGAAGGGGAGGAAGAGGCACGGCCAGGAGGTAGGAGAGGGGCAGAAGCTGTTTGCTGAGAGGCAAAGAGGGAGAACACAACAAAAAAACCCACTTGGGGTGTGATAAACCGGTCGGGAGGATGATTTTTTTTTTTTTTTTTAAACAAGATACAGAACTTGCAAGGCACAGTGACATCTGGGATGCTGTAACCAGGGTTTTATAATGGAAATCAATCCTAAACAGGCCTGATAAATCGCTGTAAGAGGCCAGCTTTTAAAAGTTTTCATATGAGGTCTCAGCCAGGACCAAGTTATTACATTAAATCCAGCTTAGAAAGGACTGTGATCGTAAAAACATACACCCTAGAATCACATATCTCCAAAAAGAAAGGTCAGGCATTAAAGTTGCTCTTTTCTGCTCATGAAATACAGTTTAGTAAGTGGTTAATCCAAGGCGGGATTTTAATTTTTGTGCTCTGAAGAAAAAGACCAAGTGCAAGAAACATTAAGAATCTGAAAAGACTTACTACACATTTCCGTGAAATGCATTTTGCTGGGGGGGCGAGGGGGTTGTTCACTATTTCTGCATGCTTTTTCAACAACCACCCCCTTCCCTATAGTAAGTGCCAAAACAATCTTCCCTTCCAAATAATCTTTCCTCAACAGTGAAACCTTGCATTCTTCTCGCCCTTCAAAGCCATTAAGGATTCTCCCTCAAAGAAACATCAAAAAGCAGGAAAATCAGTGCTTCTGGTAAGCTGTCAGCCCTTATTTTGAAATTCCTAGTTACTGCAAAGCATCAAGTTATCTACTTTTTCTTTAAGCTGAGCATCCAGTTTTAAGAGCAAGCAGAGGACCATTTTGCATTCATTATCTTTATAGGTGGCAAGGCTAAGAGGTTGGCTGAACAAAGACCAGACAAAGACTGCCAAGTGCATATGGTGGTTCACAGCTTGGCGTCTCCCCATTCTACAGCACCAACACAGCAGCTCCGATCGCAGACTATTAAAGAGGAGCGCTGCTCGTGCACTTTTGTCGGCAAGTAAGTTACGCTTGGTGAAGACAGAATGACTGGAAAGCATTACACTTAAGAAAAAGCACAGATGTTTGTAACTCCCGCTCATTTCTCAGGAATAGGCAACCCGTCAATCCAGGTGCAGGTACAAGACCCTGCATATTTCAGGACTAACCGTAGCTGCGTGGAAGGGAATTTCACTTGATAGGGCAACACTTAGCCACGAGAAGAGCGTAACATAATCGACTGAAATGGTGCATCTCTATCTTTCTCCTTGCTGAACAAGGTGGGAGGAGGGATAAACACATGCGAGGTCAGAATAAGGTTTGCTTCAGC
>NW_010260168.1:12001-23484 GCF_000690775.1 Eurypyga helias
AGACAAAGAGGGGAACCGCTCTGAGCACCCTCTCGTGGTTCCCGAAACGCCCATCTTGGGCACAGGCCTGGAAAGAAGCATTTGGCATCCAGACGGTAAGTTGGGTGTACTCACTGGGAATATTAAAGATCTGTAGCAACTGTACTCGATACGTAGTAGAGGAATGATGGAATTTGTTAGGGTGGAAGAAGTGAGGAAAACCAGAAAGCTGAAAAGCCACACAAGCTCCTTTCCATCAAGGGCAATTTTGACATCCTGCGGGCAAGCCTTCCCTCGTAGGCTACAGCCGGGCTGGCCAGAAGCGTTTGCGCTTGCGTGCAGGGGTCCTTCCTTTTGAGCAAGTACAAATAGGTTAAGTGGAGATGTGCTCGAGTCTCCAAAACACAAACTGATCTATCTTGGTGAGATAATCCTGCCTTCCCCCTCCCGCCTCCTTTCCACAGACAGGGAAAATACCTTTTTTATTTGCCCAAGGTCACACAATGACGTGGGCGTGTTGGGAAGAGAGGCCAGGAAAGCCAAGCTCATAGTTCTGGTAACCTCCCAGATTTCTCTCTAGCAGGGTGTTCCTGTAGAGGGGCTCTGCCCGCCACAGCTCATTTTTCCTAAAATGGCTACTGCCTGTAAGGAGATCATTTTAAAAAACTGATTTGCATTTAAAACTTCAGCCTGTCATTCACAGAATATAATTCCAGGGCAGGTTGTCTTAAAAGACCAGTACAAAATTATTACTATTGAACTCTCCCTGTGAAGCCTCCTCCACCGCTACACGCACCGTGCTACACCCCAGGCTGAAGATGACACGCGGTATTTTGTGTATACAGCCCAGCAAAACACTGCTGGGAACGAGATAGAATACACGGAGAAACGCGCTCCCAGGGACTACCAATTGGGCAGAGCTACCTTTAGTACCGCCTCGCTCGTCGCGGTGGAAAAAGCAGCCCTGCCAACTGGGGGAGGCTTTCTCCGGTGCCGTTCTGCCCTCCGCTAATGATAAAGGAGCACAGACGCAGGCTTCTTCCAAGTGTGGGGAGGTGGGGGTGGGGGGAGAAGCGTGCGTCTATGAGAAGAGCGCAACTATTTTTTTATGCTTTCAAATTCTTAATCCTGTTTGGAGCTGTCAGTGGGGGTTAATGGAAGCCTTGGATAGGAGAATTCCAATCTGGTTGGCAGATGGATAGGTTGGTTATAGCTGCATAACTATGTCTTGCCTGCAGGCACAATTCAGAACACTGTTAAAGCAATATAAAGTCTCTGTCAAGCTGAACCATTTGGATCAGTAGCAAGGAGAAATAATAATAAAAAAAGGAGTTCATTTCTGGGCCTTGCGCATTTATGCTACTATGCAGAAACTGATTAATTGTCATCGTGTGCTGGTCTGCTATACCTCGGATTTCTACTTCTGGAGTAGATTTTGCATGCTAATATAATCATTCTCCCTCTTGAGACATTAGCAAATAATCAAATGAAAAACAGGATCATAATTTACTGAGATTCGGGCAATTCTCTATGCAAATTTGACTTGTTATTGCTGCTGCCTCGTTAATCTGAATGCCTTTGACAAACTCCTTTGATTTATGAACTCATGACAACTCCAATGTGTATATATTTTGCTAGATTGACATTATCATTAAGAGTGGGTGGACTGAGCTCACATGAATGGCTGATTTTATTCGCTGGTGTCTGCTGCTCAACAGCTGAGCATCTCCTTCTCACAAAGCCCCTGAGCGCCAGGCTCTTCCCATCTACCCATCCATTCATCATCTCGATGTTAATTGGCCCAGGCTTTAAGCAAATTTTCAACACGATTTAAAGGCACGATGACACTGATTACTGACCCTCTGCCATACGGTGCCTATTGATTAACCTGACAGAGATGATGAGCTTGAGGGAAACTAGGTGTGTGAGGACCTCGAGGGGGGGTGAAAAAATAATATATTGTTTATGCAGGCAAAACACTTGTCATTATCCCAAAGGCCAGAATTTGTGCTGCACTGGCCCTTAAAACACACTATTGCTTTAAACACCTGCATCCAATACAGAAAATGCTTGCTTGCTGTGGAAAAATGATTACAAATTTGATGTCATGTGCAGTCTGTATTTTAATCGAGTTCCCTGATAAATAGACCCCCTCAAGCCAATCAAGCCTCGCTCTAGCCATCGCGTGTGTATACATCGGTTCGAACAGAAGCCGGGGCAGGGTGTGCTTTTAGTGGTATCAGCAGATCCAACCATGTGTAAGAAATCTACTTGGATATTTCAGGTCTCTAAGCAAATAATACAGTGGGAACACAGTGTCCAAACATTTAGAGTAGAGCAAACGTTTCAAGGGCAAACTGGAAGCCAGACGTGGCTGTCTCCGTACTTCTGCTGCCACATTAAAACAGAAGCTTTAGCGCACACCCGCGGAAGAGTGCATTTCCCCTTTTCCTGTGCAAACTGTTGATACGACCTGACTCTCTCCAAGGTGCATCGAGTGAACGCAGCTTTTTATCAGAGCTTGAAAATAACTGACATCCTCTTTCATGCTTCTTGAAGTGTCCCCTGGGCTGCACTTGGTCCTCCTCACCAAGGACAGAGGGGTACTCTCAGCCAAGAGGGAGCCACTGAATAAAGTACATACATCAGCATTCTGCCCGCAGACTGGTGCTACAGGAAAGGAAAAGGAAGCAGAAGGCCCGTTTAACCCCCACCCAGCCCCAGGTTAAGCCTGTCAGTCAATGCACACTGTTCTTTCCCAGTTCAAGCCAGCAGCCTGCCAGCACTCAGGATACTTCTCTTGTTCAGGAAGGGGAGGATTTGTAATGGAGGGGGTGCTGCCCCAAGATGCTACGTTAGTTGTCTGCTAGCAGGCATCACTTTCTTGCAGAAAACAGGACAGGGCATCACCAGGTAAAGGGATGGAGAAATTCACTGCAATTGCTTGATGCCCATGTCAGCCTGAGCAGACTGAAAAGTGGAGGGGGATGGAAAAGAAAAGAGAGAGAGAGAGATGTGTGAAAATAAGTACCAGTCTAAGACTAGAGGCACATAAGCCTTATGTTCCCTTTCCAATAACCTTTGTAAGTGATAGATGAGTCCAAGCCCATTGTTATCGTTAAGGGACTGTCAGCATCCTGATTTTATAAATGCTGTCTGTCAGTTTATAAATATCTCAGCCATTTCAAACAGTGCTAGGATGAATCCTGGCATAGCCAATGTCAGCCTGAAAGCATTATTACCGTTAAAAAAAAAATATATGGGTCTAACATCCACTAAAAACATTTAAAGACAGCTTCTCCTTTTTCTCCTATCATGAGGCCCAAAACATTCAAGATTCGTGATTATTTGGCTAGTCACCACAATACAGAAAAGCGGTCCTTATCATTGGTAATGTTCTTTGAGCAAAACAAGTATGAGCACTGCGAGTTTGAAGGCAATCCTCTGCCTGTTTGGTAGATAAAACAAAAATGACAGCTGTAACACACAGGGAGATCCACAGCAATGAAAATGCAGAGATAAGTATCAGACCCCACTCCTCCTTGGCATTTGGTGCTCCAAACATTCCCCGAGATTAGATCCTTCCAGAGAACACCATTAATTGCAACGTGTAGGCACAGGGGCGGCACTTCAACCCAGAACGGAGGCATAAGCAAGTTTCCCTGCGCTTACAAGTTTCACATTAAACAGTACTTTTGCAAGGGGTTTATGGTTAAGCATCAGGAGGACGGAAGGAGAGGGCAGAGAAACTGCAACCTGCCTTGCAGCAAACACGTATCAGAAAAGGAAGGGGAATAAGCTACACAGGCCTTCCAGTCCAGTGCCTGCTTTGCAGACTGGTATGCCTGTGCGTGCCACGACATCTATTATCCCGTTAGCTGCACAGAATCCTGGCTTTTATACACTCCCCATGACAGACACTTCTCTACACCCAACCCAACATTTGTGTGATGCCTAAAGAAGTGAAGTTCAAGCTCATGCTTGAGCAGCTCAGGTACCTACTATAAAGATAAATTCTTAAAATTGAAGCTCTGACAGCAGTGAAAATGGAAAAGCACAACACCGCCCCTCCAACCAGACACACACACACGCATGTTCACACGAGACCCAGCTTGGTCTGCATCTACGTTTATGCTGCTGATGGTAACAGACGTTTCAACCACCACTTTTGCAGTTGAAAACCAAGGCAATATTCCAGTTTTTACATGTCAAATGGATCCTTCGGATTTTTCCTTATTTTGTTAATTCAAATTGATAGTTAGGAAAATACACATTTTCAAAGCAGTAAGACTTGATAATGAACTTCATAACCTCAAGAAGAGTTGCTTATCAAGTTATTTAACTTGGTAATTATTGGTTGGCTATAAAGGGCAGTTTAAGGGCACGGGGAGTCTTAGCATTACTAGAAGAACTTTAAATTCAGTTTGATGTTAAAATACTGCAAGCCAACATAAATATGAAAGATCTGACAAACAGTCGCATTTTGAAGAGTGTGAATCTAGTTGTAGTTAAAAAATAAACAGAAATCCAGGTGCTGGGAACAAGCCATTTAGGGAAATTTTAAAAAGCTAGCTATGCTTAATACACATTTCTCAAATGAGAGCGAGAGAGAGACACAGAGAAAGACAGAAAATATGGCTAATGAGAACAGCCCTTCCACATTCCCCGGGAAGCAGCCCTGCTTAACATTTCTGTTCTGTGAATTTAAGAGAGTCAGCAGTGGTAAATTTGTTTTTAATATTCAAGCTTTCAAGCCTTGGAAGCTAGTTGGCCAATGGCCCTTTCTATTTCAATGTTTGTTGGTGCCTTATTTACACAAGCATTACATCCGGAGAGCCTTTGAATATAATTTCACGTGGATTAAGGGAAGAACATTTGCTTCTGCTAATCAGGACATCTGGTTATTTTTGTAACTCACAGACATCTGCATTAGGCGGTTCGACTTCACCATTCCTCATAACAAGGTTAGAGCTTAAGGAGCCTCAAGGACCTCTAGCTGCATTTTATTATTTGCATTTTTTTCCAGAGCTGGGTCTGTTTCAGAATTTCTTTTCCTAAATAGCACAGATCGATCAGCACCTTCACAGGTACACAAACATAGGCTTTTATAGCTTGCGCTTTCTACGCGTGATTTTACAGCGTACATCTTGTACTCTCAGATTTTATAGTAGTTCAAAGCTATGTACATCTTCTTAAGGAACAGAAAGCTCATATTCCCAAAAAGCATGGATGAAAACATCCAATTAACCTTACGATGAACACAACATGGGTACTTTCAAATATCCAACCAGGCCACTTATATAAGACTGGTGTCAGGACCTGTTCTGAACATGGTCATCACCGTGCTTTGGGGTTTGTCTCTTACAAGCGGCTTATACCACAGATCTGCTCTCCGCGCTGAACAAAACAGTGTCCTGTCCTTTCTATGCTCCAGGACAACCTTAAAGATTTCTCCCACGTTGTAAATTCTTGCTCAAATTCTTCTTTAAACAGCTTCAACTGAGGTTAATTTCTCTTCCAGACTACAGAATGGTAGGGCACATACTTCAGGGAGAGGGATTTCACATGCAACAGAAGCTTTTTAAAGAAGAACAGAATCAATCAGGGCTCGGCTCTCGCTTCTTTGTTGCTTTCCTTTTGCTACATTCCTTTCACCAAAATTCATTTTCAACACTCATCCCAGGGTGTTGAAGTACTAAAGTTTGAAACCATGCACTCATTCTCATCTCACAGGATTCTTCCCTCCTCCTCACAGGAATCATAGCTTTTACCAGTGCTTTTGTATGCTGCAATAAGATGTGGTTTTATTTTTTCCCCTACATTTAAGGGAGGGGGGAGAGGGGGAAAGCAGAGACAGCTTTTACAGGCTCTGAACATAAGCCAACATCCAAAAAAGATGTCAAAAACATATTTCTAGTCCTAACAAGAGTTAGCAAGAGCCAACGGATCCAGGGAGAGGTTTTTAAAACTTTTTATTTATTAAAATACTCCAGATACAGATTAACTTTCTTTGTACAATATTTATTACGACTTCATCTGCATAGGAGCCGCAAGTGCGCTGCGAAATGAGTTGTAAAATTGGCCAGTTTCGCTGTAGTTTCCACGTCCCTCTTGAAGCCTTATTTTCTAACGTAACTATTTCTTTCGAAGGACCACTGCCATCTCACTGGTCTCGCTGTAAAACCCCTTTCCCCTCCCACCCCTCGTCATCGCCTACACTTATTACTTTTATTCCCCACTCCCCCCCTCTCCAAATCTCTCATCCTCAGACAGAAAGGCCTCTACTCAATCACACCCCTTCCTTAGAGCCCCCAGCTTCCTCACTCCCGAACGCTCAACCACACTGTCCTACTCCCCTCGCTGTCCTCCTTTGTGCTTTTCTCCTTGGTTTTTTCCTTCCTATATTTCACTGCAGGATAGGAGATACAAACCAAAGGTGTGAAGCAGAAGTTAAGTTGTCCACCCAAAGTCAAAATGACAGAACCAAATTCCATGTCCCACACTGGTTTTAGGCACAGTTCCTCTCAAAAGAGTGAACGGAAGCACCTCACTTGTTTAAGGACAGGGCTACCCAGTGATGCAGTGTTAAGACTGACATGAGTTCACACCATACTGTCTACACCACAGTACACAGAAGCACCCATATCTTTATATCTTAAGACAAGGTGAGCCAGGTGACCCTGCAGCCAAAGCAACTTGGTTTTCAATCTCAAACAGGTTCAAATATGTACAAAGTCACCCCAAAGCAGTTCAGGCAACATAGCTCCACCTCCCTGACATGTCTCACAGTAGTAATTTGTCCATACAGGAAGGTCGCGGTGCTTTTTCCAGCTTCCAAAGCTACACTATCACCCACCACTGGACCATGGGTCCAAATTTAACTTCCAAGACATGGTGTGTTCACATCCATATAGCGCTGTTGAAAAAACCCATTTCTGATATTAAAAAACCCCCAACATGCAAAATCCAAACATGTCCCAACCTTCCATCACATCATGCAAAAATTTTTATAATCTTCCAATAACAGAACAGCCAATCACAGATCAGGCATCACAAATCAAAAATCTGGCTAGCAAGCATCACAGCCCTGTGACACAGCCCAAGAAACCAACCCCTGGGTCTTCCTGCTTTGGCTAGACCAAACCTGAATGTGGTAATTCAACAGCCCCTCCTCTAATATTTCAATTTGAAAGCTCGCTACTAGGTTCTGCTATTATAAAATAATTCCACCCTCGAAATGCCATTGTCTTGAACAAGGAGTTACAAAATGCTACTGCAAATCTCACTCTGCTGGGTAAGGCAGAAGAGTTGGACCTGCTACGGAGACCATCAGATGGGGTGGGTAGTCACGCAGTCAAAGGAGGAAAGATAAAGGTGTAGGGTAGCAGCTCGCCTTCAGACACCTCGGGGCTAGCAAGCGTTCTGTTTCTATAGGGAAATTACACAGCTCTAGATCACCGCCTACTGAGATCCACTATTCGCAGCTTTTGCTACAACATGAATGGCTTATTAAACCTACAACATATCTGTTTTAGTTAACTTCTTAGTGGAGAGGGGCCAGGAAAACAAAATGTACTTAAATGCTGATTTTTTTTTTCCAGGCTGAATGCCTTTCATCCAATAAGACATTCAAAGCAGTGACCCAGCAAATGGATTGAAAAAGCAATCTTCCGTCTCAGTGCCACATTATCATTCCTATTCAGTATTCTCGGTGAGATATCTCAATCAGCTGGATGTGTGTGTAAGTGACAGCGCAGCCCATTGCTGGGTTAATTAAACATTTGACTTTAACACCCTCCCCGTCATTAAGCAAATAAAAACAGATAATTCAAACTGCACTTCATCCATGGGGTACACAACATACATGTCAAAATTAAGAGAGTCCAAGGCCCTCAGGGAGTTCTACTCGGGGAGGTAATCAGTTTAAATCTTATCTGGTTTATCAATTATTCTATTGATTAAAGCAGGGTGATTATACAAAACTCCCTCTTGCCACATGGGATACATGTCAGCAGAGCAGGACAACACAGGGAGGCTCAAAAACGATTTGAAGAAAATACAGACCGATGAATAACGGTCTATTAGTACATGCCAGCAGTCCATAGATGGAAAGCCCGATTCTTCTTTTTAAGCAAGTGAATTAAAGTCCTTCCAAATTAGAGTGCCAATGCTGTTACCTCACCTACTTTAAAATCAGATCTATACGTGGAAAGGGCAACATTTCTGCGTTTTAAGCAGATGATTTCTTGCCCAGTATTTGAAAGGTGTTTCATTGATACTGGTCTGGGAACATAACAAAGACACCAAACACAAGAAATCCCAGACTTCTAAAAGGCATAATACTTACGTATGAATGGCTCTCAAAAAGCGGATGGACAGGGTATTCCCAGTACTTCAACCCTCCCACATACATACGTGAGTAAAACGTTGTATTTTGATGATTAAAGTGTGACAGCTCATCTCAGACATGAAAAGCTTGTGTGCTTTGGAGTTCCGGAGATATTATTTTTGTTTGCATCCCTCCAAAGTGAGACATTAGCAGCTGTGGGAGCTGCCACTGCCACATGCTCCTCATTTTCAAAAACCCTCACACAAAGTCCCACCACTGCAGTCCCTACTGCAACTTCTCTTGCATACAGCCACAGTGCACAAAGCAACTCCTGTTACTTCTCACTTTTTGTTTCCAAGTGAAGAAAGGTTCAAAGGACCTCTGTCTCTTCCAAGGTCTGTCCTGAGTCAGTGAGCACAGTCCCACCTCTGCTACCTTTCCACTAACGTTTTGTTGCAAGTTTCATTGTTGCATCCTAAACTGGCCCGAACAAGACCTTGTCTTACGCATACAAACCAGGGACAGTTTTAAAACTGAAACACTGCGGTCTAGAAAAAACAATTGAAATTTATTTCTAAAAATTCCCTCAAAGCAAACAATGGGCAGCAGAAGAAAGATCAGCTTTAGACTAGGGACTTATATTTTTCCCCCCCCCACAGTGTCTCCTACACTCTCTTTTATAATGGCCAGACTGGTAGTGAAAACTATCAGTCATCTCATCCCACCTCAATTTTTAACCGGGACAGAGAGTATGAACCACGGTGCTCAAAAGGCCGACAAGCCAGAGAGCCCCAGTGCCCCACTGCCCAGTGCTGCTGGAGCTGCAGTCCCAGGAATTTTAAGAAACAAGGACAGCTAAAAAGCAGGCCTGAGGTACGTTCTTGCCCTTCACCTTCAGGAAGGGATTATATGCCACTCCACATTGGCACTGCGTGTGCATCCAACCGTACTTCAGCCCCTTCCTCGTAGATCTCTTCTTCTTTGGAAGCCAACTAGCAGCCTGCATTAGCATGCTGTATTTTACTCTCACCACTAGAAATACTGAGGGTGCTATTTGTAATTGTATTCTTTTAAGAGGTTTGTTCTCTGCAGCTGTTTTCTGCTTGCAGTGTATTTTGTGTAATCAGCACATCATCATAAATACATTGGCTGTTCCCCTGAGGGAAGCTGTCACTGTTTAATTTACAGAACAACCTGGCCAATGTGAATTCTAACACTACAGCACTATGGCAAGAAGTTACCACACTTGGAAAAACAGGTTTCTATGAATTTTTATATCAAGAGCTGGTCCCAGGACAATTTAGGTCCTAGAAATAGATTGTTTTTAAAAGCAGTTTATACACTGGATGGAATGGATTCTTTCCCACTTACAGCTTCTTAGGGCAGCACCACACTCCCTCTCACATTATTTTAAAGGTGACAACCCCAATCCTGCCAACACAACCCTCTTCACTTCTGACTTCTACCAAAAGAAGGCAGTGTATGTAGGTGTCTTGTGCTACACACCCATTTTTAATCGTTTTTTTTTAAATGAACAACCCAAAACATAACCATGTTAGTTGTCTTCATTTCAACAAGGGGAATGTGCTCTGTTGCAAGGTCAAACGTTATTACCTACATCAAAGGGCTGCTGCACAGTTTATTACGCTGAAGATGCGACAGAAGAGCAAGGCATATTCCTGAAAGAGTAAAAACGTAAGCAGCTTTACTGGCTGAATGAAGAGTTGCTTCCTTTGTTTGCTGGATATATGGTTGTGTTTGGAGAGAATAAATCACAGGGATTTTGTAGAAGGTAGGCAGAAGGCGGGTGGTTGATCTTAATACATACAGACACAATTTAGAAAATTCCGTAATGATAACAAATCACATGGACAATCATTTAAGAACTAAACATGAATGCCAAATAAACATTTGGGCATGACCAATGAGTTACTTGGGTATCCATTTAATTAGCAGTGGCTACTAGAAGCAGTCTGACTACTTGGAAAGGGAGCCAAGAAGGTTGACAACCTGATTTATTCTTAATACTTATATATATTAAAAATAAAAATGCTAAAGAGAAACAAATGTAAATAAAACCAAAACCAATTTAATGCATAAATTTGTTTGGGAATTTTCTACCAAAAGCAACACAAAACCATTTCAGAAATTAAAAAAAAAAATAATCTGCATTCCTTTTTAGGGGGCAGCAAGTTCTTAAACAGATTTCAATGAAACTGAAAATTCCCGAGTTCTGTGTATAGCAGCACTTTTCTAATTGTTGGTGGTAATTAGAAACCCTGTTTAACATCACCAGACACGGGGCAAGTATACAAACACAATAAAAAAAAAGAATCATGCACATCACAGAGTACTGTTTATGTATTTTGACAAGCATAGTTTAATTTTACTTAGTTTGCAGAGCATTCTAGTAAATTATTTTTGTCTATTCAAAAAGTAACAAAATCTAAGGAAAAACCACTGAAGCAAAATAAATATCATCTTATCTCTGATACGGTTTACGAGAATGACCTACCAAACACACAGAAGGCTGAGTGGAAATGGATGAGGTTTTACGGAAAAGTGAGTCATCTGGTTGTCTATAGAAGAAAGAATACAGGAAAGAATATCTGACTGTTCTGCTGCCCCACGTAGGCAGCAGCCAACAGAAAGCATAAGAAATAAAATGAAACCCACCCGACACAGTGTGGCAAAGTATCTCCTCAAGCTGTGAATTTTAAGATTAGGAAGTGCATTTCTACTCTGAGTGTTTGGGTTTGCCCCCCTGAAATTCACATGTGATCACACAAACACCTGATTTCAAAGAAACATTCCTTTTGTCCTCCCTATACATGTGTGCTTTTGAAGTTAGAGAGAACTACCTCTGCATGGTGTATTTCCCACGTCACCAAACTCTGGCTAACACTGGCTTAAACGCTGGATGCTAAAGCACCTCATGGCTTCTCCAAATTTGGGGTAAAACCTCTGTATTTTAATTTTTAGGTTAAAAAAATATTACTTCACGTGGTGTTAGCTCTTTGCCAGTTCTGCAGAAATAGGTGAAGTTGATCTCGTGCAAGGAAGCACTACCCACGGAGCCATCAAATTCAAAGAGATCACCGAGCGCAGCAATTTATAGGGCAGCGCAGTGATTTATAGGGCACGCAAAGCCGGTCGCGGGGGCTGCCGTGGGGTG
>NW_010260169.1:0-2914 GCF_000690775.1 Eurypyga helias
AGCGGTCCGTCTGTCAAATCCATGATCAGCTGGAGGAGGAACTGGGTTGGGCCAGCAGTTCATGTTTCTGCGAGCGCTGCACATCTGTGTAGGTGTCTGTGACCGGCTGTGTGTGCGCATGTGCGTGCGTGGGTGTGCACACTCACGTATTGGTGAGTGCATGCTTAGCCTGGCTGCTGGCTGAACCTGGTGCACAGAGCTGCAGCCTCTTCTTGTCTCTCTGGTTACTGGATTCAGCTGCCTCTAACAACGACATCAAGAGTGTAAGCAGTAATCATGTTTCTGAAAAAAATGGCAAGAAGATAGCTATCTAACCCAAACTGTTCTGAATATTGAAATACTTACAAATAGATCGGAATTCATCCATGAAAAATGTGACAAAACGTTTAATCAGTTCAGGAATTTACAGGTTCTCTGTTCTTTCTCGATCTGAAGAAAAAAAAATTTGACTGAAATAAATTGCAGAAACAAAAATATGAAACAGAAAAATGTGGTACGTAAATGATGATATAGGTTACATTTTCTATTCAGAAGGAGTTTATATATTCATTAAATTCTCTATTGATTATACAAACTGATGGTATGTGTTTTGAGATATGGTTTATTTATAAACTGAATTAAACTGTTTTACAGCTATAGCTATATTTAGATAGTGGGGAATTTGGGAGTGAAGCTAGGTCACAAGGAACAGCAGATGATTAAGCTGGCAGCACCAGACGAGCCTAAGCTGTGTCCTGCTACAGGAGGAAGCAGACAACAGATTCTGTATTTGTGATAAATGAAGTGGACTTCTCTGTGAGACCGCCACCAAGAAAAACTGTAAGTGAGCTATCTCTGCAGCTGCCCTCACATATTTGTTGAAAGGCACTGTACTAAAACACTGACACATAAAGGTTGGGCCAGGGTCCAAATAAAAAAGAAGAGACAGTGACTTTCAATTATCTGAAATGTATTTAGACTTGTTCAGTTTACCTTTTACATCTCAGATGTGAATTAAAATGTGCAAAGCAAAACTAATTTTTGCCAAACTAAAATAGCTTAAGCAGACACGCTTGAAACAGGTAAAATTATTCAAATCTGTCTGTGCAGAAATGCTTTCATACATTCATATTGCTACTGTCCATGTGACTTTGGATTTTCATGACTGGATATTCTGGATGGTTCATGCTTTTGAGGATGAGAAGCAGCAGCAAGCTTGAAAACCAAAATAAGAAATGAAAATACATAGTTATGGTGTCTGGCACATCTCTCTGTGTTATCCTCATACCTCTCTGTTGGGACAGCTGAAGACTCTAACCTTTTCATTTTTCACCTTGGACTTATTTACCTTGGTGGCTGATAATATGAGACAAAAAATGGTATTTTCATACATTTGAAAAATCAGGCTCTGCTGAATTCTGAAATGCATTATGTTCTGCTTGGGGCAGGCCACTGGAGAGGGAAACCTGGTGTTGAGAGGAGTGAAGGTGCACAGCTGATGATTTTTTTACATTATGTCAAGAAGATCAGGAAGACAAGAATGAATTTATTTGGAGATGCTGCAGAAGAGAATTATTCATTCTTTAACAAGGAGTCAACTCCTTTGTGCTTTGAGAGGCTTGCAACAAAAAGTGTGCCCCTCTGGCTGTCCTAGCCACTTCAAGAAATTAATTCCAAGGGATGCTTGAATAATGTTTACCTACAATGACTCACTGAGCTCTGTTTTCTTCTCTGTGGAGTTGATTATTTTTATTGTTACAGTCTTGGAGACCATGGATAACATGCAGATACATGTATTGCATTTTCAGGAGGCGCTTAATAGGGCAACAGTTCCTCTTGGTGTCTGTATGAGAAGCAATAGTGACATCCTGTCTCTTTGGCAAAAGAGATGTTATGGCTTTGACTACTGAGAGAGTGCTTTAGCGCTGTATAAAGCTTCCACTTCTATTTTTTCCTTTTGAAAAGGTGGACATAAAGGTGGCTTTTGGTATATTTGGGGGTGGAGAGCAAGACTGAGAACTAACATTTTCAGCATTGGGAAGAGCAGTTAGCTGGGGTGGGTGGAAGTGCTGGCTTGCCTACATTTGGTTTCAAGGGTGCTGTTGATAGGAAGATAATCTGAGTTCTGGTTTCTGTTTCCAGAGCTTCCATGGGTCTGATCTTCAGCAACAGCCTGAAGTGGATCAGAATCATGTTTTAGACCTCAAAATTACGGTCTTTATTGTGTCAATATGGATCACACTGAGGCAATTTTGGAAATTATATTGTGGTAAAGCTGTTCGTATAAATACAGACAAAATTAGTTAATAGATGAATTTCCCATGTACTTTTTGATCTTTGGATGAAAGACACATCCAAATTGTATTATACTCCTTTGTTTATTGATCCATTTCTTCAAATCCTGCTCTATTTTCAGCACGTAAATTTCTTATTTGGGAATTCAAGACTTTCTCTGAGGTACTCAATTGTATACATTTCATCAAGTTGTTGCAGCTTTCTGAAGTTCTGCAGGTTAGGCATTGCCAAAGACGGAATCTTCTGCAGAAACTTGGTACTTTCTTTTGAGTTCTAGTCCTGTCTGCACACAGCAATGCTCCTAAATTAATCTATGAGATGTCATACTACTTGGCAGACCATCTCTGTTTCTTCTGGTAGATAAGACTGATTTCTGATTTTTTTTTTCTTTGCAGGAAATTGTAAACCAAGAATAACTAAAAACTATTTTTTAACAAATGAAGCAGTCATAAGTATTGGAATTATTTACTTTTCAATTTAAGAGTTGTAATGCAATTTCATCTGAGAATTTCCAGGAGTCTGGACAAGTGGCATCAGTATGCTAGGAAACAGTCTTGACGCAATAATAAATATGATGATTTTTCTTGTTTAGTATCTGCTTCCAAAGCATGTCATACTTATTCCTGTTGTCACTGGGTAG
>NW_010260169.1:2924-6546 GCF_000690775.1 Eurypyga helias
AATTTCAAAGGAATTTTATTCATGTGCATATGTCATTCTTTTAATATCTAAAATAAATATAATTGTTGGATATCTCTGTTCATATCTACCTTTAATGTGTAACTCTTAGAACGTAAGAAACTTCAGAAAAGAACACACTCATGCAGAGTTAGCAAGAGATAAATATCTAATAGTTCAGAAACAAGACAGATACCTTTAAGTGATGCAGCTGCTTAACAGCGTAACAAAATGATCTAGCATTTGAGACTGAACGATAGCTTCTGTCCTCCTCTAGCTCTAGGAGTAGAACTATAGGTTGCACTTGTGCTAATTCTTCAAGCAAAAAGAAGGAACAAGGGAAAAGCCATTCAGCAGCATCTTTGTTTCCAATAATGCTTTCAGTTTTGGTACTATAGAAGAAGGTGGATTGCATTTGCAAAAGGGATGATTGGTTATAAAGGGGTTCCAATATTTGATGACCTTCTGAGCCATCAGCATGTAGTAACACCCAGTTGTTCCTGAATGCAGAACCCTGTGTAGGCACAGCTGCTCAGGCACGTGCTGTTGCACCAAATGGTAGACATCATTGTAAGGGCCTCTGGCTTCTTTTTTTCCATTTATTCTTATACAAACTGTTTTGGGTTTTTTTTTTTCTGTCTCTTTCATATAAATCCTTGGAAAAAGTATTTTCCTTTTAACAATTTCCCTTCCTCCCATCCCCACAACAGTAAAAAAAGAGAGAGAAAACAGATGTTCCATGAATAACAGTCTGAGCAGCTTTGCAGAAGAAAACCTGGGGTCAAGTGAACCAGAATTGCATCCTGGTCTGCATTAGACGTAGTATTGCCAGTGGATCTAGAGATGTTATTCTTCCCCTCAACACTGGTGAGGCCATACTTAGGGTACAGTGTCCAGTTCCAGGCTCCGTAGTACAGGAGAGGCATGGACAAGCTGGAGAGAGTCTAATGAAGATGCACAAAGACGATTAAGAAACTGGAGCATCTCTCCTGAGGGCACAGGCTGAGAGAGCTGGGGCTGTTTAGCCTGGAGAAGAGAAGGCACTGGGGGGATCTCATCAGTGTGTATGCATAGCTGAAGGGAGGGTGCAGAGAGGGTGGAGACTGGCCCTTCTCAGTGTTGCCTGGTGACAGTACCACAGTTTCAACTCCAACTGAAACACAGACCTTTCTGACTGAACATCAGGAAACACTTTTCACTGTGAGGGTGACCTAGCACAGGTTATTGAGAGAGGTTATGAAATCTCCATTCTTGTTAATATATAAAAGCCATCTGGACAGGTTCCCAGGCCAACAGCTCTAGGTGGCCCTGGCTGAGCATGGTTTTGGATAAGTTGACATCCAGAGGTCCCTCCCAACCTCAACCGGTCTGTGATTCTATGATTATATAAATTAAAGAAAGCAGAGCAGTAATAAAACTCTGCTAACTTCTTATTTTTCAAAGAAATCATAGTGCTGCATTTCTGGTATATGGTGCTAAGTAGGGTATAAAATGTGCTATTCCCCATGATCATTTGTTCCCAAGAAAAAGCAAATGTCATGGTCTCCTGAATTATGAGGAGATAGTGTACCTAGGGGCGTTTCATGCTAAGGTATTATCTCCCAACTGCAGTTTGTAGAAAGCTAAAGGGATTTTCATCTGTAAGAATATACTTGCACAGTTCTTCATACTGCCTCCTTTGGGAATATACATTGATCTGCGGCAGAGAAAATATTTAGGATCATTCTGACACATCTCCATTTTAGTGCTTTGTGACTCACTGGCCTAAAATTTCTCCACTAACATTCCTGGGAAAGCTCACTGAAATGAGTAGCTAATTTAGCACTAAATTTGTAAGTAGCAATAAAAATATTTAACATACAATTAAATTCAGACTAGTGTTAATCCATATTGTTCTCACCCTACATACTCTGTGCAGTATAATGGTTTTTCAATTGATTCCCATCCTTTTTGGCCACCTCTAACATTTTTACCTGCAATCTATACGTAAGTACAATTGTCTGAGTAAGCTCATGTACCAAATATTTTAATAAAAAGGTATGGGTTTTTTTTTTAATAGGCTTTTCTCTCAGTGAATAACATGTAATGATAGTATTAATCTTAATATACATTAAGATTAATATTTAAACTTTCTTAAATCACATACTCTCTCTGATTAATTTAGCAACTGCTGGAATCCCTAATATACCTGTATGACTGATTTATATATGTGTATGTATAGACAAGTAGTTTATAGAAATATATTTTGTAAGAATATGGGAGTTTTCTTTGAAACTTATCTGAAAGCAAGATTTAACTTCAAATAAAACTTATTTAGATACATATTTCTATGTTGTGGAAATACACTTATACTATAGTAATATTTAGTTATTCCTGTACTGTAAGAATATGGTTTTTTATTTATCTACCTGAAAGGAAGCTCTAATTGTAAAGAACATGTTTTATGGGGAAATTATCTAACTTTATGAAATTTTGCCTTCCAGTGTGTAATTGCCAGTACCAGTTCTTAATTAAGGTTATTGTCATAATTTTCTATTTTGTACCAAGAAAGTGAGATTTTATTAAAATGTGGAAATCAATGTCAGATTGACTCCAGCTCTCACAAAGGGCTAAGTTTCACTTCGACTTTAAAAAAGATATCATACTGAAAAGTCGATAACATAAAAGTGTACACATACATTTTTTTTTTTCTATCTCACTCACCAAAGAAGCTTTAACGTATTATAAGAATGAGAAAATTCAATTCCTTTTCTAAAGGCTAATTTGTATTTCATTTTTATTGTCCAGAACATCAATAAAAGGCCTTTCACATCAGTCAGTAGCACTGTCTCTAACACAAGAAAAGCATTATTCTAACACAGTTAGACTTTGTACTTCGACATTCTCTTTTGGCAGAGTTGGAGAGGAGAAGGGGATACTTGGAATGGCAGCATGTACGATGTGTGTCAGAAGATAAAATATGAAAGTTTTGGCTTCCAAGGATGGAAGTGGGCACTAACACTGAACAATATTTTCTGGTGTGACTAATTCAAACATATTAAAACAAGTATCTTGCAGAGCATTGATATTCAAATAGTCCTGGAGGCTCGTCTGCAGTGGGTTATTTCATAGTATCATGCACATAATTAGGTGACCCTTGAGGGAAGAAATCAGTGCTTATGTAATTCAATTGAGGTCAAAAGCAGTTTTCAAACTGGGTTGGCCCCCCCAGGCTCTGGAAGCAGGAGATAATTTCTAAAGCACAGAGGAAAATTCCAGACTGCTTCTGTCCATCTTCCTCCACTTTTCTTCACTCTTCTGCTCCTTCAGCACTGCTCCAGCACTTGCAGGTCTCTTGGGTCTGGAAACTTTGTGGAAAAGGAAATCTTTGCCTTCTGCTACCAGAGCCAGGGAGTGTGTGAACCAGCCATCTCAGAGTTTGGGGAAAAAACCCTCTAAACAAACAACAAAATGGAACCTTACGTAACATTTTTCAAAACTGCTATCCTGAAGAAATGGCCCAGAAGCCACAGACTGCTAAGGGCTTCAGACTCTGCCACAAATGTGACCTCATGGTGTGGCCGCAATTCTGTCTGCAGTAGGTTATGCTGGCCTTCCTCCCTTGCCATGTAGCTTAAGGCCTCAG
>NW_010260169.1:6588-6858 GCF_000690775.1 Eurypyga helias
CTGCTATCTATTTAAAATTGTTTATGCCAAAGAAAGAGCCCTTGGAACCACTGGCCAAGAGCAAGAGGAGCTTATTGATAACTTGGTTTTGTTCTTCTCTTGAAGGAATACTTTTCAGCTTTCATGCATCTGAATAACTCTGACAAAAGCTGCTTGGAATGAAAATGAAATAAATTGTGTCAAAAAAAAAAAAAGAAAAAACTTTCATGAAATCAACAAAAGTGTTTCCCTGTAATGGGTTAGAAAGAATCATTGAATCATAGAATCACT
>NW_010260170.1:0-35744 GCF_000690775.1 Eurypyga helias
TATTTGGGATTGCCCCGACCCAGGTCACCTACCTGATTTGAAGTAAGAGGCACAAAAGCTGTATTGGTGAATAGCGAATAGAGTTACATAGGATTTGAATAAGGAATCTGGTGGGCTGAGGCCAGTAGATGAGAGGCTTCCTAATAATGCACTGAAAGGAAGATGACTTCCATACCTCTGCTTCTGTGCTGATGAAGTGAGATTATATTCTACTTGATATTGTGAAGGAAAAAATGTCTATTCTTCTTTGATCTTGCTTAGAGACTTTCTTTTCCATTTAAGGTGAAAGTGTTCCTGTCACAAAGATTAATCTACCCAACCCTTCAGAATATCCGAAAGCAATGGGAGATGAAATATACAGCCCAGAGGTGCATAAACGGCATACGTTGTTCTGTGGAACCAACGTAATTCAAACCCGTTTTTATACCGGAGAATTGGTCAAAGCTCTGGTAGTGAGAACAGGTATGGATTGTTAGGTTTGTCACTTGTTAACATGCTGCTCGCTGTTGTAGGTATATGTCAACTGCCACTTTGGAGTATTGTGTTGAATGTTGCTAAGCTTGGATAAATGAACATACCCCAAATAACTTGATAAATGTCTTACAACCGTAATAGAAGCGAACAATGGCCTGGAGAGTATCAGTTGGCAAGCAAGACAGTGAATCAGTCTCTAGCATCAAATGAAAACCTACCTGAATGCATTTTCAGGTCCCTGAGGTGTCTTTTAGGGCGTTGGCTGAAATGCATGTGCTTCTGAAAAGGTTTGGCATTATGTGGGTAGTGAGGAACAGCTTGCTTTGGTGGACTCCTTGGCACTGTCAGCTTTCTTTGCCACAGTTTTGTCAAAGCACATAACATCTGCTTTAAAAAAATGTTTGATCTGGCCTTTTCTTACAGAAGTGCTTATTCATGCTAATGTCTTAAAGGCTTGATTTTAGATAATACAGATGTTCTATTAAAAACAATTGCACAGACTAATGTGGTTGTGGGATTCTGCTTTACAAAGATGATATTAAGAAAACCACCACAAAATAGATGAACATAAGCTTTAATCAAGCTACGGTAGAATTGGACAGAATGAATGTGTCTACGTTGACTGGAATACTGCTTAAAGCAAGTTCTCCAGCAAGTAACTTCATCCTAATTAGCCTCTTCTTTCTCTGGTGTCTACTCTTCACCTTCTGTTAGTATGTCTTAGCAGTTAATGTTCTGATTTTTATTTAAATTAAATTAATTAGTGTCTTTCTAGAGGCTTTTATTAGTCTTTTTTTCCAAAGTAAAATATTTCCCTTCCTTTGAACACATCTCCCCTTTAATAATGTCCATCTCAGCTTCTTTTGTTTCTTAAATAAGAAGTTTTATGTGCCAAACCTGGTGTGTATATGCAGATAGGTTGTCCAAAACAGCAGCAGAAATGAACTGCTGAAGACTTATTAATTGTACTCTGTGGGAATGCTTTTTTATTTCAGTCTGGAACTCTTAGAAGGAGAACTGTAATTGCTTCCAACACAGTGAGTCTTACTGCCCTGACAGCTGAAGTTGTTTTGTAATGTTCTCTTTGCCCCTGGCAGGTCAGGGTTAGCTCCTGTGTTGCGAGTAGGATGAATTGAGCTCTGTGGAACTTGTTCAGATTTTATGTATGGACAAGTGCGCTTCTCCTGCTGTGACTGTAGATGGAGAGAGGAGTAAAGGGGTTAAAATCCTTCCTGTTCTCCTGCCTGGTTTACAGGGACAGACTGTTTTCAGGCAAGTAGGGAATTCCCCGTTCCACAGAAGTGGGATAGATGTCACAGTGCTTGTAGTTTCTTGCTCCTAAGATGTCTGATAGTAAGAACTGAGGTAGTTCTAACCTAGAGAGATGCAAGTAAAATCCCTTTATCTGAGGAACATGGGTTGCCACAAAATTGAAGATGCTAGAAAATTTAGTCCTTGGAAGAGGAGAACTCCATATAGTTGTGTGCAAAGACACGCAGTTTTCATCTTGTCGTAAATCAGGATGTAATCTGATGTGCTGGGACTGAACTCTCAGCACTCTTCAGACTTAAGCCTTAAACGTGAAATGTTGGTGTTAGATACACATAAAACACCAATGAACTAAACCTACTCTTTGTTTTCGCTGTTGAAGCTCAGTTCATTGATAGATTAATGTATATGTCATTGTGGCTCCTATCGTGGTTGTAACAAACCAAAAATTGGTAACTTGTTTTAGGGAACAGAAATGTTCACTAAAGCTATCCGCATGTCCAGCGTGTTCTCAGGACACCACATAAGGCTTTCATTTATGGTTTTACCCTGGTGTGTTCTAGCCTGTGTGGCTACAGAACCTTCTGCAAAGCCATTAAAAAAATCGAAAGTAGTTCTGACTCTTTTTTTTGATTGCTGTGTCGAATTACAAAGCGTTATTGACTCAGTACTCAAGTACATACTGACATGCTGAGCTGCTCTGAACAGGCCCACGGTTTGTAGTCCGCAGTAGTGAATTCAAAGCCTGGAGGCTTCATGCCTTGTTCGTTGTGTGATGAACTCACCCTCTTTAAGACTGATGCAGTAACTGCTTCGTTCTGGTAGAATCCTGCATGCCACGTCTCCCAGCGTGGAGGGCTTAGCCTTTGCTGGGAGGGCTTACAGGCTGAGGAGCTGCCACTAACGCCAGCGGACCTATTGAGGTTATAGGAATACACTTTGAAGTCTAAACAGATTCAAAATGTTTGAGGCTTACAAAATTGGGCACTGGTGTTGGCCTCTCCACATACTGAGGCAAAGGTTCACGGAAAATCTAAGGCTGGCTGGTTGTCTGACTTTAAGACCCATAAAGACCAGTCTCCTAGCTCAGGTGTCAGTCAAGGGGTGGGCTCTCCAGAAAATGAGACTCTGCACTGCGTTTATTTTTTCCTGAATCTATCCTTCTGGCCGTTAATTGAGCTTACACAGACTTGCCATTAAAGTATTTAAAGTTGGACTCTGAATAACTTCATTTTTGCAAGGACTGGCACAATTAAACAACCCAAAAATATACCCGCTGGCTCTGCACTGTGAGGGCCAAAACGCAGCACAGCAAATCCCTCCGGTTGCCTCAGCTGCGTGTCCTTGCCGTGGGAGTCAAGCACTGGGTATGATGTGCACATGTGTTGTTGAAGCACCTTAATTACAGTACTGCAAAATGCCTACTGCGTATTGAGAAACAGCCTTAATGAAATTAGTAGCTTAAGGGTTTCATTGAGGGTTTTAATAATTTGAATAACTTTGCTCTTGTTTATACTTTAAATACCTTACTCCTTTTTATTTCTAGGCTTTAGTACTGCCAAAGGACAGCTTGTTCGTTCCATACTATATCCAAAGCCAACTGATTTTAAACTCTACAGAGATGCCTATTTGTTTCTCCTGTCTCTGGTAGTGGTGGCAGGCATTGGGTTTCTTTACACAGTTGTCAACAGCATCTTGAATGAGGTACGTTTTAATTTCTTGTCCAGAACCTTATTTTAATGGTGGATTTATCATGATTCCCAGCACACTTCAAATGATGGAAAACAATTTGATTTTAGTTGAAAACTTTTTTGCTTTATTTTGTATAGGTGAAACTCAAAAGACAAGCTTACTGAGAACAAAATCCACCAGAGAAGCACAATTTGAATATGTTACAGTGAAATTTGAGTTAACCTCAGTTTCCACTGACCCAGTTGCTAGACTTTTATCTTTACTGAATGCAGGATTACCATCTGACTGATGCCCAGTTGTAAGAAATAGGATACAGCACATCTAAAGCATGATGCAGGCAAAAAAATCCTTACCAAGAAATTGATAACTGATAACTCGATAACACTAATTATTTTTTTATCTCAGTCATTGTTTTAAAGAACGATATTTGCAGGGGGAAAGTGAAAACTTGAAGTTCTGGGTTGTGGACAATTTAGGACTGGATTATGATGGTTGCTGATGATGGGTGAAGGTTGCGCTAGGTTTTTGGGCAATCCAGAACATGCTGTACTGGGGAAAGCAATGAGCAGATGTTGGGTTTGGTAGCAGTGATGCAATGCTTCTGTGGGATAATGAATCTTTAAGTAGCCAGTTGTTGGTGGTTAACTCTGACCTTTATTGCAGGTTCCAGCTCATACCATCATCATTGAGTCTCTTGACATCATCACTATCACGGTGCCTCCGGCGCTGCCTGCTGCCATGACTGCTGGTATCGTTTATGCACAAAGAAGGTTGAAAAAAATTGGCATCTTCTGCATCAGCCCGCAAAGGATAAATATTTGTGGCCAGCTGAATCTTGTGTGTTTCGATAAGGTTAGATGAATTTTGAAACTTTGTGTTGCCACCCGAAGAGGCGTTGTATTATAAATGGCAATTTGTATCATTTTGGTCCTCTTAGCTTCCAGGTATTCAGTGTTCACCAACTGTTAACTCACTTTAATTAGCCGGCTCTAAAAAACTGTTAGAATACAGAGCTGCTTTTTTATCTCAAGACTTCCAAGTCCTGACTTACTACTGGCACTTCCCATTTTCATTTATTTCAATAAACCATCATATTTAGTTATTATTCCTTAACAGAAACATGAGTGAAGGGCAGTAATGCCACTAGCCAGAATCCTTTACTATTAGCTAATTCTTAGATAAAATTAATTTTCTTCCTTAGATGTTTTTCTAACATATTAAGTACCCGATCTAAATTTATTATTTCCATTTTAAGTATATTCTAGTTACTGTTTTAGCTATGTAAGAAAGCAGTGCTAAGTGTTTATTACCCCTGAATACAGAGATACTGAGCTATCATTAGATTTTAAGGGTTTGTCCTGCCTTTAAGGTGGGGTGTGGTTGCTTTGAATAGGGTTTTTGAAGTTAATTAGGTTAATTAGAATTTAGGTACTAGCAAAAAGTGAGGGAGATACTGCATTTCCTGTCCTGAAGTCTTGATTTTTGAGTGAAAACAATATAAAATATATTGTTCAGGTGTAATTTGATTGATTAGCTGTTAATTTTTGCTTTACTGGAAGATAACTTGTTTCTGAAGTCTTTTTCTTCTTGCCATGCCCCTTGGTTTATTTGGCAGACTGGCACACTTACTGAGGATGGCTTGGATCTTTGGGGAATTCAACGGGTGGAAAATGCTCGGTAAGGTTAAGCTTAGAGCTGATAGCAAATATGGTATTTAGTTGTGCTTTAACAGCTTCAGCAGAATAGAACAGAAGATTCAATGTGAGCTCTTCCCTTTGCATTTCTGTAATAAGCTGTAAGAATCCAACTGAATATATGGTTTAGGTGTAATGAAAGTTGTAACTCTTATGAGGCTGAGGTGAAATTTAATTTGTTAAAGTCTGAGATCTCATTGGGTTCGTACTGCAGAAATTATGCAGGTAAAGTATAGCATGTTTCCTTAATCCTGTCACACTAAGTGGTGACTTTTTGACTGCTAAAGTGAATCATCTTAGGCAGACAACAGAGTTTAAGTACAAAGTGGTGAGGCCTCTGTACGCAGAATCAAACTAGACGTGAATTAACAGAAGGAGGCAGAAGTTGTGACTGTTTCTGAAGATTCCAGCCTCAAGAGTCTCTGTCTGTTTTCTGTGATGTGTGAAGAGACTTGTGCAGTCAATTTTTTCCTGTTAATCTAAACAAACCTTTTGAATTGGCTCATTATAAATAATTACAGTGCTAAGTATATTATAACTTCATTGTTTTAGTTTCCTTTTGCCGGAAGAGAGGGCTTGCAGTGAGAGCTTGCTGAAGTCCGAGTTCGTTGCTTGCATGGCAACCTGTCATTCCCTTACGAAAATTGAAGGGGTACTTTCTGGGGATCCGCTTGATTTGAAGATGTTTGAAGCAATAGGATGGGTAAGTGTCTGCCTTGATAAATAACCTGAAATTTCCCATGCTGTTATATATAAGATAATCCATTATATGCTATTTCAAGCTGTAACTGTAAAACGGTGGGCTTTTGGCAATGCCCCTGTGTCAAAGGAAGTTATGATCCTAAAATGTGTTCTGTATAACAGTTCATAGAACTGAAAGAATCTGAAGAGCTAACTTACGGTGTTGTGTGGGGCAGGGTTTCAATGCTTATAATAAACATGTAAAATAGATAAGTGGATCTTGAGTTAGCTGCTAAATTAAGACAATTCTCACAGGAAATCATGTTCAGAAAGATCATTGCACCTTGGGCTGAGTTCCAAGAGTGGTTTTTTTTCTGAAAATTACATTATGAGAAAATAAAATTTAATGAATATATAAATTAGTTGATTATTTTTCATACAGATTTTAGAAGAAGCAACTGAAGAGGAAACAGCCCTTCACAATCGAATCATGCCAACAGTGGTTCGGCCTTCAAAACAGCTTTTCCCAGAATCTAAGCAAGCAACAAACCAAGAAATGGTATAAAAATTCAAAGCAGTTCTTTGAGTTAAAGTAATCCTTCATGTTAAACAAATAGATTCTACTGTATGCTGTGGTACAGGCTGATGTAGTTCAAACAGGAGCAAAACTGTGGTTTTTGATGTCAAAATAGAGAAGACGTGTTTAAACTGTTTTTAAAGGCAGTGGTTCAGTATATGCCACTTCAAGGTGAGCAAGCTGACTGCCAGGATTATTACCCTCACAGACTGGTTATAAAGTGCTGGAATGCTTTTTGAGCCTATGCATTGTAGTATTAGTATCATTAACAAATTCTTACTGTGCTAATGAAGTGCTTAGGTGTGCTCACCTTGCAGTTTCAATTAAAACGATTGCTAATGTCACTGCACAGTACACAATTCTTGCCACCATTGTACCTTTGAGGGGTATGTTTTAATTAAGTGCAGAGTTAAAAATAAAACGTACTTGGCAGATTTTAAATTTTCTTCTGTCTGCGCTTTGAAGTGTTTTTCTAAACAAGAAGGGGAACTGAAGCATGTGACTGTCTGCCCAGATTATCACAGAGCAGGGTGGCGGGAGGGGGTAGCAGGTTGGTTCTGTGCGGGTGTTAATTCTGCAGTGGCTAGAAACGTCATTTTTTTGGTTGAGAACTGGGAGTGCACGTGCAGCAGTAATTACTGTGCAGCACTTGACGCATGAGCAGTCTTGAGACTTATTACGTGACTTGTTTTGGGGATCTGCTTAATAATAATGGCCTCACTCTGAAATACCATAGTCCTTGAATCACTCACGTAGGCTAAACGGACACAGGTTTGACTGTGAAAGGTCTTACAAATTCCAGTCAAGAAACCAAGCTCTGTAGTTCTGCCGTGCCTCAGTAAGTAAAGGATACTAAGCAGCTGCAGGGTATTCACTTCCCCTTTATGAACTCCATTACAAATATAATGTGACTCTTTATTGAGAACGCTGTGTGGATTTATTTACTGATTTATGTTGAAACAGTTTGTAGCTGGAAAAAATACTTTAAAAAATTTCGAGTAAATATATTTTTTTCTTCTTTTTTAGGAATTGTTTGAGCTTTCGGTAAGTATGCTTTCTTAATGAAGCATGTACCTCTCTTTCAGAATGTCTGTAGATGTAACCCTTTTCTTCCTTCCTTCCTGTGTGACCCAGACAAGTTATGAGATTGGAATTGTGCGCCAGTTTCCATTTTCTTCAGTTTTGCAACGCATGTGTGTAATAGCGAGAGTTCTAGGGGAGAAGAGGATGGATGCTTACATGAAAGGTGCCCCTGAAGTGATTGCCAGCTTGTGTAAGCAGGAAACAGGTAAAGGAACAAACTGTTTTTGTTTCTTGCGTAGCTCAGCTGGAATATGAGTAATTATAACTCTAAAATTTTTACAGTTCCTGTTGACTTTGACTGTGTCCTGGAAGAATACACTAAGCAGGGCTTCCGAGTTATTGCTCTTGCTCACAGAAAATTGGAGTCTAAGCTTACATGGCACAAAGTCCAGACTATTAATAGGTAAGTGTGACTTCACTTTTGTATTAAGTAACAGGCTTTAAAAGCTGCATGCTTTGAATTAATCATGTAATGTTTATTTTTGTTTAAGTCAATTACTACTTTTCTTTAGCTTTCTTCTGTCTTGAGATAAATAGTTCTGTGCATTCTTATTTGTACCCTGGACAATACATACAGATTTAAGATGAGGAATGTTTAATTTATGCTAACATGGCAGAAAGTCCTCATCTGATTTCTTTGTTACTCAAACACACGTATCTATTAAAGGTAATGGCATGTAGTGGAAACCCTCCTGTGCATGTTTGATTGGGTTTCTTCATCTGCTGTAGGCAGCGTGGCTGCTTACTCACCAAAAAGCTGGTCAGAAAGGTCTGGAAGGTAGAAACGTTTCTTCGTTCAAAGGGCAGTATTTCCTCTTAATTACTCTTCAGCTGGTCCCTGTTTTGTGGATAATGCTGATAAACATTATCCACACTAATAAAATGAAACACTAATTTCCATAGTGTTTCAAAGTGTAGCATCGCTCTGAAATGGCCAGTTCTGATTTTGCAAAGCAGTACAAGGCAGAGAAATGTTTTTTTCAGTTCCAGGTGTGAAAATCTACAGTAGCAGCAAAACACTCAACAACTGTAAATACACTGACTTTCATGTAAACCCAAGTTAATTAGTTGCTTCACTTAATTAGCTAATTGTCTGTTAATCTTACTAGCCTAATATAATTTGGTAGCTTGTATGTGAAGGTTCAGCTAATTTAGAGATTAGAGATGCACATTCTAACAAATCTTAAAATATGACTGTGAATGCAGTTAGCTTCAGAGCATTTCTTTCTAGCAATAACCTTTCTTTTGGAGAACGCAGTTTTTTCTAGAAAGACTTCTCATGGAAGAAACTAAAAATAGTGCTTGAGAGGACATATTTTCTCATACTGCTTTTCAACTAAACCAAGGGAAATAAGAATAAATAATTGTTAATGATGTTATCCCCAGGTTGCTTTATATAAAGCAAATTCTTCATTTTTCATGGTCAAAAAATAAACATATCACTTTGATAAACAGAAAATCAGGCTCTTCAAGCTGCATCTAATAATTGTTATTCTTCCTTGCCTCCTTTTCTACAGAGATGCTATTGAAAGCAACATGGATTTTATGGGGTTAATTATAATGCAAAACAAGCTAAAGCAAGAAACCCCTGCTGTACTTGAAGATTTGCATAAAGCCAACATTCGCACTGTCATGGTTACAGGTCAGCGTGTGAACATTCATACTCAAAAGACAAAAATCCACCTTGTGGATGCCCCATCCCTGGAAGTGTTCGAGGCCAGGCTGGACGAGGCTTTGACCAACCTGGTCTAGTGGAAGGTGTCCCTGCCCATGGCAGCGGGGTTGGAACTGGATGGTCTTTAAGGTCCCTTCCAACCCAAACCATTCTGTGGTTATATGAAGTAAAACTTTAGTGTCAGTAGTCTGGGATTACACTGGATCTGTAGCAACAGGGAAGTTTACAAACTACTGTGAGAATATTCAGACACCGATGTTTCTTTTTGGGTGAAAGTTGCTTTACTAAGTCAGATATAGAAACCAGTATGGAGATTAATTCTACTTTGTAGCTTCCTTTCCCTAGCTCCACCCACAAGGTACTTTATACTAAATCAAAAACCTTGGAAGTGTCCCAGATCAGACTAGGTGAAAGCCCGGGTCTGATCTTATGGCTGACTCTGTTTTGAGCAGGAGGTTGGACTAGATGATTTCCCATTTTGATTTATATGATGATTAATCACTTTCTGTTGGACTTTTTTGGTAAGAATGATTCCTTATGTTCCCATAAGTGGGATAGGTATCTGTGCTCGGTGTTTTCCATGCAATAGGTGTGTGTGCTTTTTAAATTGCCGATACTGCAACTTTGGAGTAATGTTTTGATAGGATAGCAATACAACTCAGTGTTTGCCTGTTCTCTGACTCTGTTTAAAAGGTGGTATTTTAAATGGCCCCATGTTTTCCTGCCTCATTTTCAGTATATACTAAGACTTGCTCAATAAGAGATCTTTATGGCTGAAATAAGCATACAGAGTTAATAGGGATGGTAGTGCAGGGAAGGGTTTTAACGGGCTGGGCTTTGAATAATGGCTGTAGACTTGATTTACCCTGAGGTTGTTGCTGGTACGTTACGCAGTCCTCCTAGTTTAAAACTGCCTTTGTTAGCTTCTCTCTGATGTGGGATATCAGTATATTCCATTGACCCTTTTCTAACTAAACCCTTTCTAAATGCAATTGTTTAACAGGGGATAACATGTTAACTGCTATCTCGGTGGCCAGAGACTGTGGAATGATTCTACCTCAGGATAAGGTCATTATTGCTGAAGCACTACCTCCAAAGGATGGGCAGGCTGCCAGGATCAACTGGCATTATGCAGATACCCTCGCAAAATGCACTAGTTCATCACCAGCCATAAACTCAGAGGTAATAAGAGCATTATTGTTTGTAAGCAGTTAGTTTTACTGTAGAGTTTCTTTCTTTTTGTCTTACTCTGTTAAGCAGCAAATCTGCTTATAAGTGTCAAATGAAAACTGATGTACTAGATAACTTTCAGATTTTGAAATACCAAAGAGTAGTGAAACAGCTGGGGGCGGTAGTTTTTTAACTGTGATACAACATTTGACATTTTAGCTGTGCAGGAGACAAGGGGTTTTTCCACATCTCAGTTTAAGACTGCTCGAAACAGCTGGGGGCGGTAGTTGATACAACAACTGTGATACAACATTTGACATTTTAGCTGTGCAGGAGACAAGGGGTTTTTCCACATCTCAGTTTAAGACTGCTCTAACTGCTTGTAGTTGAAACAGTGAGCCACATGTTCATATTACTAAATAAATGGTTTCATTGTATGAGGTTTTCTATCGAGTAACACTGTTAGAAACCTCCTCTAGCGTGGGATCTCTTGGAATACCCCTCTGAGTATTAGCTTGAAATTCAAAAGTATTTGTGTAAATACACTGCAGCTAGATTATTAAACTACTTTTGATAGGATATTCCAGTTAAATTGGTCCATGAAAGCCTTGAGGATCTTCAGATGACCAAGTACCATTTTGCAATGAATGGGAAGTCATTTGCAGTGATTTTGGAGCATTTTCAGGACCTGGTACCCAAGGTGAGCATTTCACTGGAGTGTGGGCACTTTTGATGGTGAACAGGCTTTGCCCTGCGAGCATTAAGAAATCTTCTGTCTTCCAGCTTGTGTTACATGGCACTGTGTTTGCTCGCATGGCGCCTGATCAGAAAACCCAGCTGGTGGAAGCTTTACAAAATGTAGAGTAAGTATTTGCTTAAACATAGAAGGCGCGAGGGTTGAAAATGTGGTTGGTGTGGTAGGAAAAAAAAATTGTGTGCTGCTAGCTGTTTTGCCAAATGAAAAAGGCTGGGCTAATAAAACTTCCTTGAGTTGGCAAATCAGCTTGTTAGCTGGGCAGGAAGGAGAGTAGTACCATCTGCTGGTGAGTTGGGAAAGTTTCAGGCTTTTAATGAAGTTATAAATGATGAATAACTAAACTGACTAACGTATTTTATAAATCTGGTTGCTTGGCTTAAGAAATAAATCCATCAAGTGTCTCTGTGTATTAAAGAAGTATTGATGGGATGACTTAAGTTCACATCAGGATGCTGTTTGTTGGTGTCAGGCCCTGCAGCGGTACAAAATGCTACAAAAGTCTGCCTAGAGCAAAGATGCTTCAGGCCACCTTGGAGTGAGAGGGATGATAACCACAGTTGGTTTGACTGACATGGCTAAGTCATGTTACTTTTCTCTCCACTTCCTTACATGTATAATGGGAACAGTAATTGCTTTCAGCATTAACAGCCATTCATTGTTATGCACAACCTGAATCAAGTCCAATAACGTAGAAGTATTTAATGAAATAAGCTAAATGGACTGTGATTAGGGAATGGTTCAGAATGCTGACAATGGTTTGGATTTTCCAGTTACTACGTGGGCATGTGCGGAGATGGAGCAAATGACTGTGGCGTAAGTACATTCTTATTTTCCTTACAACTGTTCACCTAAATTTTACAGCCGAAAGCAAGATTTAAAATGTTCTCTATTTCAATGTTAACCGGCAGGCGCTAAAGAGGGCACATGGTGGTATATCTCTGTCTGAACTTGAGGCTTCTGTGGCATCACCATTCACTTCCAGGACACCTAGTATTTCCTGCGTGCCAAAGCTGATCAGGTAATGCCACTTACAGCGAGCTTGAATGCGTCTGTGTAACTTGTTTGGCGTACCCTCTGTTAGTATTAAGTTTCACACTGTGGGAGGCCAGTTTGAATTAAACCCAAGCTATATGTTTTCAGTAGTTTTATTTCTTTACCGAAGGAACTCTGAGCAAAAGCTTGACAGAGCATGATTTAGTATTGCTTTATAAACCCTTTTGTCCATGTAAAATTAACTTTTTGGAGCGTGACCAAGCTTCTACACATTAGTGTTTAATTTGATGTTTTAGAATCACAGCATGGTTTGGGGGGAAAGGGACCTTAAAGCCCATCCAGTTCCCCCCCCCCTGCCATGGGCAGGGACACCTTCCACTAGACCAGGTTGCTCAAAGCCTCATCCAGCCTGGCCTTGAACACTTCCAGGGATGGGGCATCCACAGCTTCTCTGGGCAACCTGTTCAGTGCTTCACCACCTTCCCTGTGATTAGCTCCCTTTAATTGCAGCTAACGTTTTGCTAAGCAGACTTCAACTGCTTGCCCAGAAAGCTCTGTAGTTACATGATTGCATTTGTTTTGACAGGGAAGGCCGTGCTGCTTTAATAACTTCCTTCTGTGTGTTTAAGTTCATGGCATTATACAGCATTATCCAGTACATCAGTGTTACTCTGCTATATTCTGTAAGTATTCTCTGGGTGCTTAAGCACTGTCAGCATAATTCAGCAATGTGGAAATTGATAGATTAATATAAACTGTTGCAAGTCCCTGAGTAGACAACACCTGCATTCTAAAAACTATCTTTGGACTAAAAGTATTGTTAGGTTTTTTTGCCTTTTTTGGGGTTTTTTTTATATTAACTGTGTGAAACGTGGTAGTATCAGTTTAAAAAAGGCAATAACTAAGGTCTGTGAATGGAAAGTCTTCGCAGTGGTAAGTCCAAATAAGCATATAAATTAAACAAAAATACCATTTTCCATTATTTAAAAACTGTCAGCATTTTAAAATAGCCTGCCTTTAAATAAAGGGCAATGCATTACTTTTACACAAGGTGCTGCCTTTCAGTCCTTACAGTGTTGAGTTAGGAGGGGGCAGAAAGCAAAGTGAAGCACTTCCTGTTAATATGATTGGATTCACTATATGGCATGTGGTAGAGCTTTGTTTTAGTTGGTGTTCTGGTAAGTTAAACATGCAAATATTAAAGGGCTTTTGAGGTGGAAATTTTCACAACTCTATGACTTACACAGTAAGGTTAAGGTGTTTAGAGAACGGTGGGTGTAAGCTGTTGTTTCATTTGTTTGTAAGATTCAGTAATATAGGTTTGATTACAAACAAATTTCAATTACAAGTAGCTTATGCATCTTAAAAATTAAATAGTTTTATACTTTGATACTTCAGGGGTTGGTCTGTGAACTGTAGAGCACTCAGGACTCCTGCAGATACAGGAAGCCAGTTTAACAAGAGACTGTCTTGTGTATAGAGGGAAATGTAAAGAATTAATGCTGTAGGAGTGTGACTGTAACATGATTCTTGGTGTGAAGAAATTACCAATGTTTCAGTTGTGATTTCTGTCTAGATCCTGAGCAATTTGGGAGATTTCCAGTTTCTCTTCATTGATTTGGCAATCATTTTGGTGGTTGTCTTCACTAGTAAGTATTGTGCTGAATTATCCCGGCTGGTTTCCATGAAGCAGTTCTTGTAGTTCTCATTAATATCTAATTCCATGCTGTTTGGAGTTGGCACTGTGACATACAGTTAAGGTGTTAGGACTGCTACAGGATTTGCAGTAAGAAAACCAAACCACTGTGTGCCGAATTAGATTCATCTGAAGTTTGTGACATGCCCTCGAACAAAAAGCAGGTTGTGGGCATGATCTTAGAAAAGCAGTTCTTCACAGTACAGGAAGTCATAAATCTCTACTGACATGAGGAAACTGGCTTTGCATTCAAACCAGGAGTTGTTCCAGTATAATCTTTCTCAAATGTTTTGATTTGTTGCAATTTTAGCTGAACTTCTGTCTGCAAAATATTACACTCAAAAACTATTACCTAGTGACATATTTGATCCACATACGAACCTTCCCCTCAGTTCACTGGCTGACAGGAGAATTCCTTTTTCAAGCTTAGAAGAAAATGATTCTTTGAATTAATGGCAGACCAAAACTGAGGAGATGAGCTGTAAGTCCTTGTGCCAGACAAAGAGAATTTGAGCAGACACTGCTAATTCCTTAAGTCTCATGGCTTCTGCTGGTCTGTGCTGCTGGGGTAACCAGCCTGTAGAAGGCACTGTAGCATTATTCCAGTCTCATAATCACTTCAAAGTGGTTTCACACTTGCAGTCCTGGACTAGTTTTAAAGTGGTATCATGAGCAAGCTGTTCTAATTCCACAGGATGTGTACAGGGTAGAATCATGTAATGGGTAGTTAATGTTTTTTTTCTCTTTGCAGTGAGTCTGAACCCTGCTTGGAAGGAGCTTGTTGCACGAAGGCCTCCATCAGGTCTTATCTCAGGTCCACTTCTGTGTTCCGTTTTGTCTCAGATCATCATCTGCCTTGCTTTCCAAACCTTTGGGTTTTTTTGGGTCAAACAGCAGTCCTGGTATGAGCCTTGGACAACGGAATCTGAGTAAGTGTTTCAGTGGCTCCATGCGGGATGGAAAAGCTGTAGGCAACAATTGCTCTCTTCTTTATTGACCTCTCTGGGGACTTTGTAAAGAAATCTCTTGTACAGCTTTGGTCTGCTGAATTTTGTGTGGTAAGCATACTAATACATAGGAGTTACCCAATGGCTGCAGTGCCAAACTGGCTCAGAGCCAGACAGCAGGGTCTGGAGACTCCTCTGCTTTGGGACAGTTGAGATCAAACTTTGAAATGAATAGTTCAGACCTATTTAAACTCTTCTATATTAATAAGTTTTGTTTTCCTGTTAGAGTTCCAGTAAATCGAACTCATATTTCTGAAAATGAAGAGGTGTATTAATCTTTTCTTAGATTGCAGTGTTTTCTTACCTGTCTTCAAAGTGTATCTCCGGTGATAGTTTCTAAACAGCTCATGCAGTGTACTTACAAGCTGGAAGCTTGTAACTTGAAGCACAGAATTCACAAAAGTTGCTACCTCCCTGCTACAGGTGTAGCAAGAAATAACTCACCTGTAATAAGTTTTAAAGGCTAAGCTTTTTCTTATTGCTGTAGCAATTCGTTCTGTCATTACTTTTGTTAATAAGTAGGCCTTGTTTGCATCTTCTCCTTCACTCAGTGTTAATGTATTTAACTACAACCTCTTTTAACGTTGCAGTGCATGTGATGTATTGGATGCCGCAAACCCCATCTCTGCACACCACGGGAATGAGACTCTTCATGATGAACATTACATTAAAAACTATGAAAACACAACTTTGTTTTTTATATCCAGCTTTCAGTACCTCATAGTGGCAATTGTCTTTTCTAAAGGAAAGCCCTTTAGACAACCGTGCTACAAAAATCGTAAGTCCTTGCTTACTATGTACAGTTCCAAGTAAAGCCCCAAGTGACTGCACTTACTTATTTATGGCTTGGTTACAATCCTGTTGTGCTGCTTCAGCAGTAAGAGTGTTGCTAGGAGAATATTGTGCAATTATCCTCCAATAATCGGAGATGGAAATAGGGGAGTACTAAACTGTATGAAGAAACCTGTGGTGATAGTTTGTAGAAGTATGTGTGCATATATGTTTCAGCTCCACAAGTGAGCCAGTGAGAAACTGGGCCTGGCCTTCTGTCTCTTTATGGCTATCAGCACAACTTGTATTGCCAATATCCTCCTGGAAGGGGTTTAGAGGGAGAAATGAGTCCATGATATATGGAAAAATTGTCTGAAACTCTGGTTGTGAGATGGTCCAATTAAAGTATTTTTTCCTTCTTTTACAGTTCTGTTTGTTATATCTGTGATAGTTCTTTATGTCTTCATATTTTTCATCATGTTGCATCCTGTTGAATCTATTGACACATTTCTTGAGGTAAGATTCAGGGGATAAGCAGGTGTCTCTACTTCCTGGGATAACTGTTTGGCTGCCTTTTGGGCAAGCTTGACGCCTTTAGAGCTTTAACTTCATATCTCAGCGAGAGGGAAGGGAGAACTTGTAACTCTGAGCCTGTTCTGAATGTGTGTTTACTTCGTATGTGTGTTGCTAACCTCTGCCACCTTTTTCTCACAGCTGGTGTGTGTGCCATATGAGTGGCGCCTAAGAATTCTCATTATTGTTGTTCTCAATGCGCTTGTCTCCGTGCTGACGGAGGTAAGAAATTCAAATGGAAAAAATGCTTATCTCTTCAGGGTTTTTTTTTTTTTCAGGGTACATGGTTGTCTTTTGTTAGGAAGGTCTCTTCACAGCATGCCAGTGTTTTCTGTTGACTAAGTTTCTATTCCTAAAAACGTCCTTAGAGGCTAGATTTAAGGGGTCAAAAGGTTTTGTGGGTTAAAAGCATAATTTTAAAACCATTTTTATTAATAAAAAAGAGGGGAGGGAAGTTGAAAGACTTATTGTCCTGTGAAATAGCTTATACTCTCCATATTTATGTGCTGTGTTAATTCAGTTCAGAGTAACATAATATAGTAAAGAACTACATAAAACTGTTAGGGGAGCACATCTCATTCAGCTGGAACACAAATGTAGCTTACTGCTTAGAATAATGCAGGTCTATGTAACTTACTCATCTGATCCAACCCCAGAAGTAGAGATGGTCATGCAGATCTGCTTTTTGCAGCCCTGAGCTTGTCCAAAGTCAGTCACACTGGATGATGACCTCTTCTGCTGTACTTCCAGAGTTCATGTGGGCAGAAACATGCCCTACCATCCAGGTGCCCCTGTGTTGTTTCCAAGAATCTCAGTTTCACAGATGCATCTTCCAGAAGGAGTCTGGATCCAAAGCCAGTCATTTATTCCTGTGGTTAGTTGTCCTCCCTTATTTCCAACCTGAATACATTTGGGTTTTGGTTGCAGCCATTAGTCACTTTTTTTTCCTGCAAGATGGAAAAACCTTTCAGCATTATCTACTGCTTGCACACTGCGATTATCTGTTCTTACTCTACAACATTTTTGCAGCTTCTAGTCAGTATTTCCATTAGTGTGTGAGGGATTGCTATCAAGGTAACCAGCATAATGTTTGCTTGGATCATACCATTTGGCCTTTGAAGATTACCACAGCATTAATATTCTTTCCAGGTCACTAGTTTTTTTCCCTTTTATTGCAACTTGGTAAAAATAAAATCAACTGAAGGTTTTTCGGGTACTTCAAGAGTTATCAGGGTTTTGTGTTCAAAGTGTTGTTCCAAAGAGAATTTGCAGTATATGCTGTTATGTTGCTGCCTACCGGAACATGTTTTTCAGCGTTTTCACACGATGGGCGATAACTTGTCTTCTACAATCCATGTCAGTAGATACTCATTTTTTGGCCTTTGCCTTGTTGTTAATAAGTTTATGCTCTCCTAAAGATCCTGTGCCTGCCTGACAGTGTCTGGTACTTACTCTAACTGTGCTTGTGATGTTTTCCTTTATGCCCTTCAATTCTTTCATTGTTTTGTACTACTAAACTCTTACTAGGTTTTTTTTTTGCCTTTTTGATTTTTTAAAAGTTAGATTTTGTGTATACTGCTGTCTTTGCTAGTGAAACAAAATAGTTATCTGAAGCTGCAGACCCGTGGCTTCTTTGTCTTCCGATGAATTTAAAACAGACCTCCTAGATAGAAATATTTTTTCCTGTTTACATTTTCTAGTCAGTTTTGATGATTGTCTTACCATCTCTGGGAAATCAGGGTTTTTTTTTTTAAACACTAAGATTATTCCTTGGAATTGAGCTTTTTGTGTTGATACGTGGAGTGTAAATAGGTCGTAGTTACCATTTTCAGTCCAGTGATAATCATTACTGAGAGAAGGAAACTTGCCTTCTGCTGAACAATTACTTCTTCTGCAGATGCTCTTTCTAACTTTTATGCACTCTGTTGGTGTTCCTGTTCTGGAAGTGTAAGGGCTTCTGGTCTGTGCAGTGTGTCAGCCCGCCTATCAGCACGTGCCTCTCAAGGACAGATGGTTCTCTGGCTTAAATGTTCATAACATTCCACTCCTGGGGCTTATTGGTTGCCACGTCAATCTGTAAACTTTAGAGTTCCTAGGAAGCATAACCTAAGCAATATAATTACTCTAGAGCATTTGCATTCACCCAGTATTTCAACCCTCACCGCACACCCCTCTTCCTATGCAGGTTTGAGTTAGCATCTTTCAGCACTTTAGTCACTTGATTGCCGTTACCAAAACGGGTAGGATGCTTTGTCACATTACCTTTAACCACACTTGCCTGTTAAACTTGTTGCCCGTGCTTTAGGAGTGGAATAGACCTAATTCTAGAATCTCATTTTCTTGACATTATGTGTTTTGGACGTTCTGCTTTCACTTAAACCCCATTATTTTCCCTGTTAACTGAATGCTTTGTTTAGACATAAGCTGCCTTACTGTACAGCAGCTGCCCAACCGAAGCACTGCCTGGCCATCCTCAAATCCCAAACCTTGTTTTACAATACAAACTTGACCTTCCATGACTTCAGCCTGCGTTTGTCCCACCTTTTGAACTGTGTCCAGCATGGCTCCCGGAAGCTCTTTCATGTGGTGCCAAGTCTTTGGGTCCAGTGGGTTATGTAGAAGTTGCAGGCTGTTTCATTCCTTCATGTCCAGCATAGCTCACTGCCCTTCTGTCCCCGTGTGTCCGGCTGGATGTTCTGCTCACTGCACTTTTCACCACAGAGTTACTGAGGTCAATCTGAGTATCTCGGAAAAGATGCTGGTGGCATCTCCTTATTTCTTTTAACAAGGTCTTCTGTCACTATATCACCTATAGTTTGTTCTGCTGGGACTAATCCCCCAGTAATTGCCTCTCTGAGTGTCTCATAATGATGAGATACACGAGGGATTGGATCTACCTATTGTCACACTAAACTCCCATGTAGTTTCTTAATCGCTCCTACAATAGGAATGATTTCTGATTCTTGTTGTCCCAGACATGTTTTCTGGAATGCTGCGTAAAGCTTTTGCTCCTTCCATGTGGGTGCCAGGCTGGGTTCACAAAGAACGCGTGTTCTTTCTGCCAGATGACAGAAAATACTGCACAACAAAGGCACATCCTGGCAGATGTTCCTCCTTACCCCGATGCCTGATACGGACATACTTAAACCAGACTGGCTTAAGAAATTAACATCTAACAAGCTGAAGATTTGCTGGCAAATGCTTTATAAAAGTGCAGTAAAATTCTGGTATATTACAAAATCATAAGCATTATAAAATGTGTTCTAAAAGTCTGGCTAGTGAGCTCCCGTTTCCCAGCGGCAGAGGTGAGTCAGATGTTAGGCATCAGTCAGTCTGTAGATCAGAGGTGTAGGCTCAGGGCTGTGGAAGATGCAGGTTCACACCTGTGTGGCCGGATTTGCTCAAGGCTCTCGAGTCCGCCCACGCAGCGCTATGGGAATAACAGGATGTACTGAACACACTGTTCAGCCTCTGCCCTCTTTTCCAAAATCTGGAAGGGCTCTGACAGAATTCCTTCAGACTTCCTGCTGGTGGCTCAGCATTCCCACCCCACTGAAGCTTTTCTGGGAATGCCACTGGTTTAAAATAAACTAGGAAAAAAGTGTGGCTCCAGGGTGAAGTTCACTATAACATCAGAGATGGTTTGAGGTGAAACTGCTTTAAGCACTCACGTCTGAAGTGCCTCACAGGTTGGTTTTTTAGTATTGAAACACATTAAGAATGTGTATTTATGGGGGTTTTTTAACCTGTATTGATGGATGCAATTTTGGTCACTGGTGCTATTGATTTAAAGTACATGTTCATATTCTTAAATCTCACGTGAGCACTTTAAGAATGAAAATGTTTTATCACTTAAGTACTGACAAGTAACGAGCTCCGTTTTGCCTGGCACTGAATTAGTTATGCCTAACACACTGTTTCAGGTTTTATTTGTAATATGCACACTAACAACAAATGATCATTAGTCTCTTTAATTCTTCCCGCTCACTGCAATGTCTCACAGAATGTCCTCCTTGATATGATCCTTTGGAAGGTTGTGTTCAATCGAGACAAACAAGGAGAATATCGCCTCACCATACCCCAGCCGCCTCAGGTTGGAGACTAGTATTTTGCTGTCATCATTTCAGTGCATGCAGATTAATTCAGTTTTGTCTTTTTTTTTTTTAAATGATCTAGAAGAGTCTGTTGCCTTACCTTAAGCTTAAGACTGTTAAAATTAGATTTCTGTAAGTTGAATATTAAAAAGAAAGGCTTCTGGTTGTATATTTTTCTCCTTGCTAACGCTTAGAGTTCAGCTCTGTGTACCAGGATGGGGAAGCAAACGCAGAGGATTGCTTTTAAAGCTTTTACATTCATTTTGCACATTAGCAAATTTTATTTGCATTATCGCAAGGTAGCTTGCTAGGACTGGGAACATCTTGATTTGCTTGGAAGCAGAATTGTTGATGCTGGGTCTAATCCAGTTCTGTCTTAAATTAATTGGCTGTAGGGTTTTAGAGCATCATTCGTGAGAGCAGTAACTAATAGCATGTACAAATGGAATGAGGCAAAATGGCAAATGAAGTACATTATTACAATTCAGATGGCTTGGGAGACTTTTGAAGGATTTAGCTTCTGGTTTTCAGGTGACCACAAATCTTGGTCTGGTCTGCCCCTCTGTCCTTAATACATGAAGGAAATCTGTGAATCCCATAAAACCTAGCTTTTTCTTTTTTTAAGCCTCCTGGCTTATTACTTTTAGCTGGTTGTACATTTGTTCGTGTTAGAATGGCAATGGTTTATTTCTCAGCACTAAATTTTATTGAAAGTATTCACCTCTGGCTTACACTTGTCTTTATGAGGCTGCTCAAGAAAAAAAATTGCTTTGTGTTCAGTGAAGAATGGAAGTTGTGTTTAAGGCTCATGTTTGGCTCAGGTCACCACTTGTTAGGAATTCAGAGCATGAAGATGACCGTATAGAATATATCTCCATGAAACTGTCAGCCTGGCCGACTACAGGTAGTCCCTGAGACCTGAGAGGAAGCCACTCTACAGAATGAGAAATGGTGCTTCTCTTCCCCAGCTAGTTGTTACACGCATTTAGGACTGGGAGAGGAAAACAGAAAGGAAGACTTGAGTTCAGTAATTTGTGTCTGTTTCAGTAACTATTAACACCTGTAGGACTTGGGTTTCACAGTATCACTTCTGCCACTTGCGGCTGGCTGGCTGCCTTCGGTTCAACAGTTCCTTGCTTCCCAAGTGTTTTGAGACTCTGGGAATGTGACTGCTATTTCTAGTCCAAAGTTTTGTTCTTCAATAGCAATGTTGTTTAATGGGGCCTGGTGCACCTGTGCTTATTGAAACTGATACAAAATATGCAAAAAAGCTGGTGGTGACCTTAGATGTTACTGCAATGCAGAATCCTTGGGCTTTCGTAATGTTTTTTTCAATGCCATTGCTATCATAGCGTAGAAGAGATGACAGAACAGGAGAGTGTCTGTACTACACTTTCTAGGTCCAATGTGACAATGACATAGTAAATTAGAAACTGAAGTAGTACTTTTCTTCTAGCAATTTGCTGTGTTGTTAGTAGTATTCATTTTTTCTTGTGGTAATCCAGTTTTCAAATCTTTCATTCCTGCAGGAGGCTGTGGATCGCTGTGGAGTCTGTTTCCTTTCTTCCCTCTTGGGTTGTAGAGAGAAGACACCAAAAGCCAAGTATATGCATCTAGCTCAGGAACTGCTGGTTGATCCAGAATGGCCACCGAAACCCAGGACAACAACAGAAGCAAAAGTACCATCCCAAGAAAACGGCTCCTATCAAATCATCACTGTAACGTAACGGTGGATCTTGGTGGCGTGTGTCTTTAGTAGTATTCAGAAGAATGTAATTTTAAGGCTTTATTTGAACTTGCAGTATACTAAATGTCAAATTCTAATGCAGATATTTCCATCTGGTGTGTCTCTCTGAATACCAGCTTCAGGGCCAGACATCTTACAGCTATACATTTTAAAAATGTAGGTTACCTTAGGCAGAACAAAACTGGTTGTGTTTCCTTCCACCTTCTTTCAAATTTCATTATTCTTAAATGAGATGTATTTGAAGGTTTAAACTGCAGGGCAGTTAAAACAGGCTCACTTTATTTGCCTGGAGGATCTTAGTCGTTTTAACTTGCTTACCTGGGCATGTGGTCATGTAAACCCTATGATGTGATGGTTTCATGGTCGTACGAGAGGCACATAACCACCTTGTCATGCCCTTTTTTTTTTTTTTTAAGTCACTGTTGAAAAGCTTTGTGCCTCAGAACGGTTCTAAAGTTTTGGTGTGTGTACCTCTAAGTTTGCCCCTACTAGTACAGAGTGTCTCCAGGTGTAAAGTTTGGATTTCAAGTTTTAATTATGTAGTCTGCCACAGCAGGAAAAAAAATAGAAGCAATATGCTCTGTCCTTAAGAAGAAAGCACATTGCTTTCAAGTGGGTTCTTGGCTTCTTCTCTAGCTAACCCCCAGGAAGGGCTTAGGTGGCCTCCAGAGGAGGAGGCATGTGGCTACACTCTAAATTTTTGGAGAAGGAAGGCTGGAGGATCTTCACACTTTCTTCTGTCTCATGTTTTATTACGTTTAGCTATGCATTTCTCCAGACTTCGCTTTTTCCAGCAAAAGGGTTGGATTATCCCTTTGTGGACCATGTTTTATTTGTAAATCTTAGGATAATTTTCCTACGTACCTTGCAGTAGTAAGGCTGGAGTTACTGCTGCAAGGGAAATGGGGGTGGGAGGGAGGAATATTTCCACATGCCCACGCTTGGGATTTGTGCATGTTACGAACATCCGCATTTCAAAAAGTCTGCCAGTGTCTTAAGCACTATATGTAGCTGTATGAAACAAAATTAGGAAAAAATAGATGAGCTAAAATCTGTCTTGCTGCAGAACTGTAAGGCTTATGTGGATTTTTTAATTAAAAAAAAAAAAAGGAAAAGCTTGCATCACCAATAATGCTGCTGAAGCACTTGGGGTAGCGATACGTCGTTTTGCCATTAGGCGGTGTCAAAACACAAGACCGCTAGAAAAACAGGTCTGCAAAGATGTAGAGGCAGGGATCGTCTTCACCTGCAAAGCTTAAAACTTCTGGGTTTTTTAAACCACATATTACTTATCTCCAAACCATCTTCAAATTGCTGAACTTCCAGAGAGTTTTCTTTGGTGTCGCTGGGAAGATGATAAAAGTACGAACTCTAGATCAGTCTGTTTGGACCAGCTGCAGCTGACTGGCTCAGACACCTCCAGGCTTTGGGAGGGCATCGTGGATCCAGAGAGATCCCCAATCTGTAGAGATCCTTTAGAGGGGGAAGTAGAGTCCTTTAGAGTAGTTGTGGAAGGAGGGCCCCAAACTCCCTGGCTGGCTGGGATTAGTTTGAATTGTGTGTATTCTGATCATGGAATTTGAAGGGTGTTTTTTAAATTCCTGTGGAGACTGTCGCATTCCAGTATTGTTTAAACAAGGGGAATTTTTCAGGCCGGACCCAATTCCACTCTGCTGTTCTGTGGGGCAGTATGGGCAGTGGCCCCACTGCTCACGTTACGGTCTCGGCAGTGTTGAACGTACCGTGCCAATGGGGAATTTAAGAGTGGTGCTAAATGGCTTGGAAGACTTTTTCCTAGAACTCGGGGGTTTAAGTTACTAGCGCTTCCTCCTCGTAAGTAGTCTGCATATGGTGTACTATCCTCCAGTCCAGCTGTCAGCTCTTTTCCTGATTTTGTTTGTTTGTTTGTTTTTGGGGAGTGGAGGAGGAGGAAGGGGGAAGTGGTTTTCTTAACGTTCATTCAACAGAGTGATGTAGAAGTCTTGTTGTCCTGGCTTCCTAGGGTCGTAAACATGGAACAACAGCGGTAGCTTTTAAGGGGTCTGCGGTTGTGGACCTGGATAAATTTAATAATCATGAATTTGAGTCAGTTGGCTAATTTCTGTCAATGTTGATTTTTTCTGTAGCATGGAATAATTGATGAAGAATAATTCTTAGCTGCGTAAGTAGTATTCAAATTTAAGGAAAAATAATGTTTTAGTTGAAAACTGTTGTGAAGCTATGCATCTGGGACCTGGGAGCTGTGACTTAGCCTTAGGCGAATAAGCTTCTGCTTTCCGTTTCATTGACCGTTTTAGCTTGGTTATGCCATCAGAAATGAAAGAAAAATGTTTGTCTTTTGCTTAATATAACTTTCTCTAAACTGCTGATTTCTTTTGGCTTGTTTGGTTTCTGAAGTCTTTCAGTCTTATTCTAGTTTAATAGACTTATCTAGAAAGTGGGGAGGAAAGAGCTTATTGGGGTGGGTTTGTCTTTGGAGAACATTTTAGGGAACCCTTACTGAGACCGAAATTGCTAAGTGTCTCCACTTGATGGAGTGACTAATAGGTCACGAGTCTCTTAAACTCGAGTATTTTGCAAATGGGATCTAGTTTCCTCAAGGTCTGCACTCAGAGTTAGCGAATGTTCCTGAGGTTGCATGCTTGAGCTCTGACCTAGTTGCTTCTGACGCTTAGTCAAGAATAATAAATCAGCTTTTCTGAGAATCCTTCTTGTTGTTGCAAGTTGAGCCACAAAATAAGCTTTTGCATCTTCTGTAATTATTGGGATTTATGCCTTCCTGCCCAAGAGCTGAGTTTGGCCACCTATAATTTTTCTCATTTTGAGCAGTTTCATTTTTCTGGTTTTCAGAAATGCAGCAAACTAGATCTGCACTAGCGTATTCAGTTTCTACTTTGAAGTGAGACGTTGTAGTGAAAAGAATCTCTTCTAATGTTCATCTTGGAAGTCTAAATTCAGGTGAACAGACCAATTTAGTGATCTCCACTAGATACTTGGTAGACGTTTTCTTCCTGCTGTATATTTTGGCCTTACGTTGAGAAGTTTGATTTATTATTAAATTATTTGTGTATGCAGACTTTAATCTGTACGTATTTTACTTTGATGTATTAGGATTTGTAAATATTGCTGATTTTTAAATATTATTTATGCACATACTTAAAGGACTGGTCTACCCAGCAAAGCAATTGCTAAATAATAAATGTTACTTTTTAGAAATAAATTGCGAGATCGTTAAATTGTATATCCCTCAGGGTTATTTTTAAAGGTTTTTCTTCTCTTCCCTTCCGTTTCAATTAGCAGTAACTCTAGTTTCATGTACTATAGAACTAAATCTACTGTAAAGGAAATGCTGCGAATAATGCTTGAGTAGAAGTGGCTAAAACAACCGCAGAACTGACTGTCCACATTCTTCGTAACTCTAAATTGGGAACTCTTACTGTTGCACTTTTTACAAGCTGTTGGATTTCTAAGTCTATTTATTTTTTTCTTCATGAAGGTTGTGCTGAACAGTCATCCCAAATAGGGTAAATGATCCTGTGCTGTACATGTGTATACAGTATAACAGTGTAATACTGAACAGATGTGTAGTCCTTTTTATGCTGCAAATTTTTAATGCTTAAGTTGGTCATCACAAAACGAGAGAGCTGAAGTTCTGTAGGATTTCTCCCATGAAATTCCGAATTGTAAATTTAGGTTTTTGTATGTCTAAGGGAAAGCTGTGGGTTTTTGACAATTTTTAGAGTATTGACTATGTTGATTTTATACAGTAAAGCTTCAGGTTTTTAAAGCTATTTTCAACAAACTGCAGCTTGTTTGATAATTATGCGAACCAGAAACTACTCAGTTGGTCGTGAGTTCCTCAAGCCTAATGCAAATCAAAAGGTTCATCGTTACAGCGCTCTCTAGAAGCTCGGCTTTCTTTTTATTTTTAAATCTGAAATGATACTACATCTTTCTATTTAAAATATGTACTGCTGCTCTAGAATGGTACCCTGTTGTCAAGAGGCATACATAAATAACTGTACAATAGAATTGTAAATAGACTTGTAAATCATTTTTGTGACTGAAGCTCTTTGAAAATAAAATTAAAATGAACAGATATTTTAACTCTTTTCATTAGTTTCATGGAATTGTTTTTAATTATCCCTGATACAGTTAGATGCAAAGCTTGTTGACAGGCACAGACGTGCTCCCGCTGATGGCACCAGTACGTGTTTTGGAGGACGGGGGAGCGCAGCACGCCTGCTGTGTGCTAGCAGTGCGCGCGGTGCCCCGCTGTTCTGCAGCGGGTAACGCTGACGTAATGTCACCCGGTGGCTTAGGAAGGCCAGTCACAAGCCAGACCTCGTACACGGGATAGCGACTCCACCTTCTGTTCTGCAGATGTTCCTTCTGTTCTTTGGGCGTTATCTTGAGAAGACTCTCAGGCAAGTGTTCCTGGTTGTGAGTTGTCACTGTTGTCGCAGTCATCTTCAGAAAAATCACACAGAAAGGAAGACGTCTGTTCCCATCCTGCACCTCACCTTCTGTTTAATTGACGTAGCACATCGTTCTAAAATTGAAGAAGACATTTGAATTACCTGGTTACATCATTACAAAAACTTAATCTTTCCATTTCAAGCTAGTATTTTGATAACTTAAAGCTTTTCTCTCTTCAGAATCTTTCAGGCTTTAGGTTTTGTTGGCCCGTGACTACAGAAGACTTGGAGGAAAAACAGAAGCCAGATGGGTCGACCCTGGATTGCCAAAGCGTTAAGCAGAAAGCTTCATTCCTTACACAAATTGCTTTGCGTCCCATCCTGCAAGAAGGCAGAAGCCAGTGCAGCCTTGTGAAGGTACCTATCAATCACTTGGTTGGTGAAAGCAGATGTGTCCTCTCCTTCAAACCCCACTGCACAGGGTAGCAGGCTGCAGTGAAGCTGTGTCTGACAGACTTGACATTTCTTTCTGATCATAATTCATGCTGAAACGCGGGTTTCTGACTCCACCCTTGCATTGGACTGGTTGAAGCACATACTCCAGTATGTTGGAGAAGCTACAAGCAGGTTTTGTGCTGTTGCACATGTGGCTTCAAACTTCCTCCGGTTCTGTGAGCACAACCAAGTGTGGGCAAAATCTTCTTTGAAGCTTAAAATATTGTTTGGCCTTTCACAGTAGTTACACAAATACGGGTGAAAGTGTTATCTAGGGGATGTGTTTTCCTGTTTTACTTTCCACTTAAAGTGCAGACTCATGGTTAAGCCTGACTGCCTGCTGTGCTCATAGTAAGTTCCCTTACAATACAGTTCAACATTCCTTTTTCATGGAGTTTAGAAACATGCAAGAAAGTAAAAAAGAAAAGCACCATAGAAATGATACATGTGCTCAGTCTTCTATGAAACCAAGTTCAAAATGGATTTGTGACTTTAAATATGCTAACAGTATTAATGTATTGCTTCTGGCTTCCTTCTGTAGCCTGAGAAGCCTTAAGGGGTGGTAGAAAGAGGCTGTAGAGCAGAGCATGGTAAATGACCAGCCAGGCTGGTGACCTTTCTGGAACGGCAGGTGTCCCACGTGAGAGTTTGAGAGATTTTTAATACACGAGAATGTGTAGTTACGACCCCTGCATTGATCTTGCTGTATTCTCTACTATTAAACTCTTCAATTAAGGAAGTTTAAGTATTTTCTCAAAAGATACCATTAGCAGCTCAGGATGTTTTGAGATCCGCAGGATTATCTATCCGGTTCCTGTCTCATTCACTGTGGCTGTAATCTCTTTTCTCTCATGGTCTAGGGTTGAGTTGGTGCGGGCTGAGATGCCAGTCAGGGCTTGGAACAGAAAGGTCTGCGTTTGTCCCGCCTTGCCGAGCCAGGCACGGCTCGACGGCCGCCCGCTCCACTCACCCTGGGTGCGCCGGGGTGCTCCTCACCGGAGAGGTGGGGATGGGCAGGATCGGGGCCAGGCTGCCTTGCGAGTGTGTCTGTTGAGGTGAAAGCGTCACTGCTTGGTGAGATGGTCGGTTCTGGAGTGGGAGGGTGAGAGTCTCTGGAAAATTCTTGTTTGACATGGAAAAGCCCTTTGGAAGGGCAGAATCTCAAGGCCTTTTTTTGGTGAGTGAGTCTCAGAGTTGTCGGAAACCCAGTGAGGCCTTGCTCTGTGGCACCGTGTTGCTCGTAGTTGATAGCAGTAGGTGCTGTGTCTGGTCCTTCCCGAGGAAGGGATGCAGATTCTCTCAGTTCCCAGTTCTCTGAAGTTAACAGAATCTTTTTTTCTTTAAAGTACTCGCTTTTGCTTTTTTTGGTGCAGCAGCTGGGTTTGATCCATGGTATGTTCCTGTCAGAAGTTCAGGCACGTGAGCAGCTGCCATCCTGCCTGCTTTACTCCTTTTTAAGTGGTGGGATTTGTACCCAGGTCTGTCTGTGGGCTTGGTATGGGAGAGCTTCATCCTTACCCCTGCAAAAGCCTATGTTGGGATGGAGCCCTCTCCCCCAGTGTTGTCCGTGCTGAAGGCCGACAGGGCGTCAGCGATTCCAGCTGTGTCTGTAGAACTTGTCCAGCTGCCAGCTGCTGCTTCTCCCACTGATCAGCCAGGTGCTTGACTTCCAGGTTTCTGATACACTTGGACTTGCTGATTTCACTAGGGAAGTGTTTCTAAACTCTGGCTTTCTGTTTGACTTGCTCTTCTAAATATTATCATTACAACTGCAACCATTGCTTTCCTGTTCCTTTTTTTTTGTTTGGAATTCTATACAACTTTCCAACTCTGTAGTGTGTTGTGCAGATGTACCTTGATTGCTAGAGCTTTCTAGCCAACTTCATGGTGCTTCGCTCATTCATTGTGACTTTAATACCAGGGGTCGCTTCGTGTTGTGTGAAGCTGGTTACAGGGGCTGGTTACAGAGCCTCACTACTGTCTGCGCTGCATGAGCTCGTGTGTTATTTCGGGCTACGTCAGAAATAGCCTGTTGCTTTGTGTGTGTTCTTGGGCAGTTCCAAGAAGCGGTCGCTTGCAGATACCACGAGATGATTTATCAGAACCCTGTGCTGTTCTGCTTCTGGCCACTTAAAATACAGGACACCCTTTTTACCTCCATTATCTATTTTTGCAGACTAAATTTTATTTTTAAAACTCGGGTAACCTACAATAAAATAATATTGTGGGTGCAGGAACTGTTGATAATTTTTTAAATACTTGGCGTGTTACTTAGTATAATGCTTTTCTGTTCAAATAAATACATGCCTTATGTCTACTTAGAGTTTCATCGAGATTTTCATATGCTTGTATTGAAGTTGATTAATACAAATATAAACAAGGAATACTTGATCTACAAAAGAGCTTTATCTGTACTTCTCAAGCACCTTAGAAATACTTGCAGTCAGCGGTAATGGATTTTCAAGTTTGCTTTCAAGCCAAGAGAAATTTTGCACACGTTTTCAAGTTTCGTGATATAATCACATGATTTTGTCGCCTGCTAAGTTCTTAACTACCTGTGGTCAAATCCTGACTCTCTCTTATCTCTTGTAACAGCTAATGTTTCTGGCACTTCAACCAGGATGTTGGTGTTTCGTTTGTCAGTGATGATCAAGCTTTTCTTCCAGTTGGATGCCTCTGTTTGTCCTGAGAAATGCGACTGCTCTTCAAAAACTGCAATTCATTGCTCTGGCCCCCACATAAAAGACCTGGAATCATTAAATCTGCCTTGCAACATGACAGAAATTCACATAACGGACACTAACCTAACGTACTTGCAGGATGCTTTTGCGAGGATGGCGGCACTGCAGCATCTCATCTTGTCTTCAAACAACATCTCTCTGATTTCACCAATGGCTTTTAAAGGCTTGAGAAGGCTAAAAGCCCTCAAGCTGCTAGATAACAAGCTGGTTGAACTCCCCCCAGAAGTGTTTGGTGACATGTTACAGCTTCAGCAGTTGATCATTGAAAATAACAGGTTGAAATCCATCGAAGAAAACTTGTTTGACAAACTAGCGAGTTTGGAGGAGCTTTTCTTGAACAAAAACCAACTAACAGCACTTCCTCGTGGCGTGCTGAAGAAACTTGCCAAACTCAAAGTACTGAACTTGTCGAGAAATTATTTGGCAGCACTGCCTAGGAATATATTTAGTGCGTTAGTCAGGCTTGAGAAGCTGATGCTGTATTTCAACAGGCTGTCTTCGATAGAGCCGGGTATGTTTGACAGCCTGAAGGAGCTGCTGGAGCTCTTCCTGCATTCCAATAACATCCAGTCCATCGCCCCTGATGCATTTCATTGTCTTCATAAACTGAGAAGCCTAACGCTCTCCAGAAACAGGCTTGAGGTTTTGCCTCCTGGGCTCTTTCTGCACTTGCATGACCTGTCTAAATTGACCTTGTACAGGAACCCACTGAAGTCGCTTCCAGAAATACTGTTTGGAGAAATGAGGCATCTTGGTAGCCTGTGGCTGTATCACACGAAGCTCTCAACGATACCAGACTTTGTGTTCAGTAACTTGACAAATTTAGAGTTTCTTGTGCTGAGTTTTAATCCAGAGCTTAGCGTTCTTCCGAAGAATGTATTCAGTGGGCTGAGTGAGCTGCAGGGCCTTTCTCTGCATACAAATAACATTTCCAGCCTGCCAGAGGGCATCTTCCTCAGCCTTCAGAAACTGCAGAACATTTCCCTTTTTGATTCGAGGCTTGAGGCTCTTCCTAGAAACCTCTTGCGCAATCTCAGGCACCTTCAGAAGGTTTATCTCAATAGTACGAAGCTGCAGTCTCTTCCCGGAGATTTCTTCACCTCTTTACCTGAGCTGCAAGAAGTCTTCCTTGACAACAACCCTTGGAAATGCGATTGCCAAATTCTTGGCTTCCGAGGGTGGCTCCGGAAGAGCACGGAGATCGTTAGAAACGTGCCGTCTCTGATGTGTGACAGCCCGCTGGCGCTGCAGAATCTCTCCCTCGTGGCTCTAACGGAAGATCACCTGCAGTGCCTGCCGACCGCAGCCGTTCCGTACCACACGTGCAGCACAGCTTCCGCTCCGCTGGTGACGGAGCACTTGACATCCTCTTGGGAGACGGCTGTAACAGCGGTGTCTGACGTGGATACCGGCACGTCCACGTCGATTCCTCTTGGGACTCCAGTTTCTACCTCCTCACACGCTCAAGGTGTTGGGCAGCCTGGGTTTCCTCTCCCAGATATTCCAACCCAAGCTTCTCCCAGCATCATAGTAGCAACCAACAGTGTCAGAGGCACAGATTTAACTACTCTTGCCTGGTGGGATGAGCTGCCAGCCCACAGGAGTGCAGAGCCCTATTTTAATACCGGAATCACTTATTGTCAGATATTCTTGTGCCTTCGCAGTTTGATTTTAGCACTCCAGGCTGTAACCCTGGTGCTCAGTCTGTATGTGATGGGTAAAACCAGGCAGCTCTCACACTCCAGAAATATTCCGGCTCAGCCTGTAGTTCTGGTAAAATTTTTAAGAAGATAGAGCATACCAGATAAAGAGAGGATTAGAAGCACCGTTTGGGATGCACTTGGAGCAGTTGGGCAGTTCACACTTGATTCAGATATGGATTGCAAAACCTGATAGCAAGACCCGTAAAGCCCTTGTTTTTAAAGCATAATGAAAATGTGCTTTTACGCACCTTAGTGTGTGCCAAAAGGTATTGTAATCGCCGTACGTTGCTCCAGACGTGGTGCGTGAACGCAGGGGGAGAGTGGGAAGAAAATCTGTGGTCACCTCTCCACGTACGCTCCTAGTTCCCTGCTTGGGACTGCAGCCCCGTCCCTGGCAGACACCACTGCCTGCCACCGTGCGCACGCCGCTCAGGTGGAAGTGGCACCAGCGTAGGGAAGGCTGCATGGGAACGGGGCTTTAACTGTGCTTTTTGCCTGTGGTGCTCCAGATGCTGTTGTGCCTTATACTGCCTGCAGTGCTTTGTCTCCTGATTGAGAAAAGAAATAGTGTTTTTGGGGGGAGCTGCTGGAAAAGACCTTTTAAAAATGGAGTTGGGGAGCAGAATGTTGTGGTGCCAGTGTCTTCGTTTTTGCTTTCTGTCCTCAACCCCTTTCCAGGACATGGCAGGAGGCAGGGGTACAATTAAAGCTAATGGTGCTTTCCTCTAGCATAGCCAGGGGAAGGTAAGTGAGATGCTGGGCTGGGAAGTATAATCTTGATGTATTTTATTGTTTGTTTTTACTGAAACTTTGTAACATTACTACGTATCTGAATTTGAAGTAAACACTCTAACCCTTAAACTTTGACCAGTGGTCTGCAGAGTAAGGTGCTGGTGGTTGCATGCTGCAGGGAGTCTGGGAGCTGCAGCACCAGGCGGAGGCTTGGCTCCAGAGGAGCGTGCCTGGCCTGAGAGCCGGTCCTGACTGAGCTGGGCGAGAAGGGGACGGTCTCTCCTGGGCTTGGCTAGCGAGACTTGGGCGTGTAGCGAGGTGGCAGGGAGCCTGACCTGAGGGCCCCAAAGTGTTGCCACCTTTGTTGGAGTTGGCTGGGGAACATGGGCATCCCCACGAGATCGCAGTGTGCTGTAGCATATGCAGTCACACTCAGTACTTACCTTTCCTGGCTCCACACGATTACTCCCTGACTTCCAGCCCTTTCAAGTGTTGATATGCAAAGACACCTACGGGGCAACAGCGTGGGTCTTGGTCTTCATACTGAAACATGTTTTAATATTTGGAATGATGGGAGTGTCTTTGTGAGTCAGACTGCATGGGCTCTGGTAGCACTTGGATTTAACCATTAGCTTTTATCTTAATTATGTGACTTGGCTTGTTCTCCAGAGCTCTGATGTTGTGCTAAGAAGCTAGGTCTGGATTAAAGAGCCTCTGGATGTGGTTCCACGGCTCTTTGCACAGGAGACCATGTACTCTGGGAGTCCTTTTGTAGCTTTACTGACTTCAACTATGGAGGTCTTTCCTGGATGGCCTTGAAATGGCACTTCACAAGCCTGACCTGAAGAGAGTGTGTATTTGCCGCAGGTCTGTGGCTTGTTCCCTGCCACGTGCTGCTCTAGGCAGTGAGAATAAACTCTGGACTGCTTTGCTTCAGGGTGCTCTGCTGCTGGACTCGAATTCCTGTTCTAGGCTGTGGAAAGAGGCAGTGTGCTTTGGGAGTGTTAAATAACCATCGTCTTGCCGGTGAGTTTTAACACAGTTTGGGAAGCCTGGCTAAATGGTAGGTAAAGCCATCTCTACAGGAGGAGAAATGCCAGTCACTACAGCTGGTGTGAAGTGAACTGGGACTGGATTCATCAACAAGCACCAGAATATTTATTGCAATGCATTTGGGAAGCACAAAGCCAACGTGAAGCTTTCTTGGTGGTTCTGGGTTGTTTACACGCTAGTGCTTAAAAGGAGGCAGTTGTTGCAAATTTAGGTTCTAGGTTGGGCAGCTGTAATGACCACTTAGTGCTGTCCCAGCGCCGTTGTGCCGTGCCACGCGAGCATCTGCTCGCAGCGGGCGGGAGATAAGCACAGTCTGGGCTAACGAGGGAACTGTTCTACGAGCTGTGCTGGTGAGGTTTCCCCACTGAGGAAATGCCACCCTGATGCCGGACCACTGGAAGAGGCAGCATCAGCCACCCTTCTGCCCCTGCTCTGGCTGCCCCAGCCCCACCGTGGGACCTGCTGGGTCTCTGCGCGGCGCCTTTGGCTCCCATCCTGCGGTCGCTGAGCTCCAGCACGTGGGGGCTTTGGGGTGCGGCTGCGCACAGGCAGGGGCTGGGAGGAGGATGATTAGTCCGTACGTGCTGTCATCGGGCTTTCCCAGCGCCTGAGCCAGCGGGAAGTGAAGTCAGCAGACAACAAAAGGCTGGAGCAATAAGAGCTGGGGGTGTTTTACTGACTCTTCCTCTGAGCTGTCTGTCCTGTTTTGAGCTGTCTCTGATTCATTGCTTGTTGCTCAGCAGTGCTCAGCCCTTCCTGCAAAACTCCCTGGCCTGGGAAATCCAAGGATATGTTATCGCTGTTATATCCCACCTCTGTTTTGCCTGGAGAAGGGACATCTTCAAGGGCAGCGTGAGGGTGGCTATGGCAGGTGGGGAAGGAGCAGGGAGGGCTCCCTGGGGAACGTGCCGCCCCTCGCGCCCTCTCTGGGCAGTACGGCCGTGCTGGTGTCTCGGGGTGCCGGTGGCTTGCCATCGCCGGTGTGTTGGCAAGGTTCTCCCTGGTCCCTGCAGCTCGCGCCTTTGCTGCCTGGCCTCTGCCACCGCGCTGGGCCTGGGGGACTGTGGGCTGGAAAGGCTTGGAGGTATCTAATCCCTGGTCTGGGGCATCCCTGCTGCTGGGAAAGGGATGGATTCAAAGCACGCCTGTGCTCGGGAGCTGAGGGGATCAGCTCCACGCCCTTGGCTGCTGTATGGGACGGGATGCGGTTGTGCTAGCAGCCCTGCACGCGAACCAGACCTCGGAGTCCCAGGAGCAGCCTTCGGGAGTGCTTGGAGTATGTCACTGGTGCAGCCTAGCCAAAGGTCTTCTGGCTCGCTCGGTTCCTGCGGCAGCTGCTCCGGCTCTGCGCTGGAGCAGTGGGAGCCTCTGCCTGCTGTGCTGGGCCCTACGCAGCGTGTTTCCAGCCCGATGTCACCACAGGTGCTGTTCTTCGCTCGTCAGGACTTGAGTCCCCTCCTAACAGCCCAGAGAGCGTGGTGGCAAGGAAGGCATTAACTGCTGCTGCAAGGGCTGGCAGCCCTTTGCCTGCTTCCCAGCTGCTGCAGGACCTTTCCGAGCCACCAGCACCCGTGTGCTCGGCTCGTGTCCCCAGCATCCCCATCCTTTCCATCCCACCTCTGCCACGGCAGGCCGGTAGCTGCTGGAGGCCCTTTGTTGGCTTGCAGAGTGGGGTGGGCACCTGCACAGCGCAGCTCAGCCTTCCAGCGTGTAGCAGCGGGATCGGAGCCTGCACCTTGGATCCTCCCTCTTGCGGTGGCAGAGAGAAGCTGGGTGACGGCAGCTGTGCTCGGAGAGGACACCCAGCAGCGCTCCAGGGTTCGGCGGTGCGACTGCTGGCTGCGAGGCAGGAGCTCTGGGATCCTCTGCCTGACGTTACGGGGCCTTGGCTGTGTCTCCTCCAGGCTTTGGCCCAGCGCATCTCGCCTGGGGAAGCTGATTCAGCAGCTGCGATACGGAGCGCAGCATTTCCTAGGGATGACGGAATAGCTGGGGGAAGATGCAGCCGAAGGCACGTACCCACGGGACAAGGCTGGGGTGGTGTGTTTACAGACTGCCGAAGTGACGAGGAAGCCTGGAGCTCCTGCTTTGCTCCTGCTCCGTGCAGGGATGGACAAGCTATGGAGCTGTTACGCCTGCGTTTTCCTAGCCGGAGTCTGGGTTCACATCCCCTTTCCTGGGTGTTTATGGGCGGATGAGCCCTGGCAAAGCCTCTTGCCTGGGATGAGGTGGGAGAGTGCCTCCCTGGGGAGTGAGGGACTGCTGCTCCAGTGGCACCCGGAGCCACCCCACCGCTGGGCTCAGCCCCTCTCGTGCAGTCGCTGCGGGTAGGACTGTCGTGCTTCTCCCGGCGTGCCAGGCTTCCCCCTGGGCCTTGGTGTGTCTCCAGACGAGAGAAGCCCGGGGCAGGGAGCCAGCGATGGCTGGCAGCGGCCCTGCAGCCTGCTGTGCGCTCCTCTGCCGGCTCCCCCGGGGCCCTGGGGAGGGATGGAGCTCTTCCCCCGTGGGGTGTTGCGAAGGGGTCCCTGGGGTGCTCCCTGGTGCCCAGGGTAGCTTTATGGGAAGACAGAAGATGGGGGTTCCCCTGCTCCAGCAACCACCTTGCAGTGCGTGAGCAGGGACAGCCCCCTGCCATTGCCTCCAGCTCCA
>NW_010260170.1:35889-36134 GCF_000690775.1 Eurypyga helias
TTTCCGCTTCGGATTATCTCTCCAGGCGGACTTGGCTAGGAGCCCTGCATTCCTTCCAGCCTAGTGCTGCGCTGAGCCCGCGCCAAGCCCTGCGTGCTGCTGCTATCGCTCAGCGCTTGGGCCAGGGCCGAGCCTGGAGGAGATGGTCCTGCTGGCGCTCCAGTTCCCGAATGCTGTTCTCCTTCAGCTCCAAGAGGGTTTGTCTGGTGTCTCGTGCTGGTGCTTGGATGGAGGTTAGCCTGGTG
>NW_010260170.1:36277-36718 GCF_000690775.1 Eurypyga helias
CACCTTGAGCAGGGAGCTGGAAGCACCAGGGGGGCTGGATCGCTGGCCCTATGGAGGGGCTTTCTCATTTGGGGTCCTCAAAGGGTTCAGGGGAGGGGCGATGGGGAAGGGGCTGCCGGCCCCTCTTGGGATGGGACAGAACCAGCACCAGTCCCCAGGTGACTTAATACACCTTCCTTCACCCCTCAGCCGTGGTGTGAGCCTCCGTGTCCTGCTGCACAGCTCAGGCCCCCACGCTGGAGCACCCAGGGGACCCCCTCCCCTGGCCCCTAGCCCAGCCCCGCGCCCTCCTCCCCAGCTTCAGCAGAGCTTGGCCCCATGCCCTGGGCCAGCCGGTCTCTTCCAGCACCGGGGGCCACCGTGGGGTGTTCTCGGAGCGCGGTGGGCTTTGCGGCAGTGCAGAATAACGGGGGGTGGGTCCCCCCAGCCCTGTGCGGTGGG
>NW_010260171.1:0-521 GCF_000690775.1 Eurypyga helias
AAGAAATATTGGATGCAAAAGTCAGTTTGTTTAGGAAGGGATGGTGAAAAAGCAGGGCCATCATGAGGACAGGACCAGGAAGATGCAGAACTTAGACGAGATGGAAACCACCCAATCCCTGTCCCTGAGTGAGCTGCAAGACATGTGAAAAGATTTCAGCTGTCATCCAGGTGAGCACATATAGTCACCTGGCTGCTCTGGTGCTGGGATAACAGGGCTAGTGGCCTGGAATCAGAGGGTAGGGAAGCCAGACAACTGGGATCCATTTCTAGGGAAGGAGGCATTGACAAGGTGATTGGAAAACAGGCACAAACCCTCAGCCTCTGGAGGTGACTCCTGTCAGGTGTGAAGGAAAAGTATCCCTTCAAGGAAGATGTTATATGTCTCCCAGGTAAATGGACCATCATGGAGAAAGGTATAAAGTACCTGAGGGAACTAGCCATGCTGAAGGTGATTTATGGTGGCCTGGAAAATGAGCAATTATCCAAAGACACAGATGAAGTCTGGTGCACATGACCCAT